>NC_088802.1:1849321-1975979 GCF_011386835.1 Chrysemys picta bellii | reverse complement strand
GGTGGCTGAATGGAATAGGGGGGATAGAGGTGAAGGGGGATGGGAGGGGGGATAGACAGGGAGGGGATGGGAGGGAGATGGATGGATGGAGGAAGGGGTAGATGGATGGAGGGAGCGAGGGATGGATGGAGGGGGTGGGGATGGATGGATGGAGGAAGGGGTAGATGGGTAGATGGATGGAGGGGGTGGTGATGGATGGATGGAGGAAGGGGTAGAAGGATGGAGGGAGGGAGCGGTGGGGATGGATGGATGGAGGAAGGGGTAGATGGATGGAGGGAGGAAGGGGTAGATGGATAGAGGGAGGGAGGGAGGGGTGGAGATGGATGGATGGATGGAGGAAGGGGTACATGGATCGAGGGAGGGAGGGGGAGGGGATGGATGGATGGAGGAAGGGGTAGATGGGTAGATAGATGGATGGAGGGGGTGGGGATGGATGAATGGAGGAAGGGGTAGATGGATGGAGGGAGGGAGGGAGGGGTGGGGATGGATGGATGGAGGAAGGGGTAGATGGATGGAGGGAGGAAGGGGTAGATGGATAGAGGGAGGGAGGGAGGGAGGGAGGGGTGGATATGGATGGATGGAGGAAGGGGTACATGGATCGAGGGGGGGAGGGGATGGGTGGATGGATGGAGGAAGGGGTAGATGGGTAGATAGATGGATGGAGGGGGTGGGGATGGATGAATGAGGAAGGGGTAGATGGATGGAGGGAGGAAGGGGTAGATGGATGGATGGGTGGAGGTGGTGGGGATGGATGGATGGAGGAAGGGGTAGATGGATAGAGGGAGGGAGGGAGGGAGGGAGAGAGGGGTGGAGATGGATGGATGGAGGAAGGGGTAGATGGGTGGATGGAGACAGGGGGGTGGGGATGGATGGATGGAGGAAGGGGTAGATGGATGGATGGAGGGGGTGGGGATGGATGAATGGAGGAAGGGGTAGATGGATGGATGGAGGAAGGGGTAGATGGATGGATGGGTGGAGGTGGGTGGGGATGGATGGATGGAGGAAGGGGTAGATGGATGGAGGGAGGGAGGGAGGGAGAGAGGAGTGGAGATGGATGGATGGAGGAAGGGGTAGATGGGTAGATGGATGGATGGAGGGGGTGGGGATGGATGAATGGAGGAAGGGGTAGATGGATGGAGGGAGGGAGGGAGGGAGGAAGGGAGGGGTGGGGATGGACGGATGGAGGAAGGGGTAGATGGATTGGGGGGAAGTGTGGGGTGGCTGAATGGAATAGGGGGATAGAGGTGAAGGGGGATGCGAGGGGGGATAGACAGGGAGGGGATGGGAGGGAGATGGATGGATGGAGGAAGGGGTAGATGGATGGAGGGAGCGAGGGATGGATGGAAAGAGGGAGGGAGGAGGGGTGGAGATGAATGGATGGAGGAAGGGGTAGATGGATGGATGGGTGGAGGTGGTGGGGATGGATGGATGGAGGAAGGGGTAGATGGATGGAGGGAGGAAGGGGTAGATGGATGGATGGGTGGAGGTGGTGGGGATGGATGGATGGAGGAAGGGGTAGATGGAGGGAGGGAGGGAGGGGTGGTGATGGATGGATGGAGGAAGGGGTAGATGGATGGAGGGAGGAAGGGGTAGATGGATGGATGGGTGGAGGTGGTGGGGATGAATGGAGGGAGGAAGGGGTAGATGGATGGATGGGTGGAGGTGGTGGGGATGGATGGATGGAGGAAGGGGTAGATGGATGGATGGGTGGAGGTGGTGGGGATGGATGGATGGAGGGAAGGGGTAGATGGATGGAGGGAGGGAGGGAGAGAGGGGTGGAGATCGATGGATGGAGGAAGGGGTAGATGGGTAGATGGATGGATGGAGGGGGTGGGGATGGATGAATGGAGGAGGGCTAGATGGATGGAGGGAGGTAGGGAGGGGTGGGGATGGATGGATGGAGGAAGGGGTAGATGGATGGAGGGAGGAAGGGGTAGATGGATGGATGGGTGGAGGTGGTGGGGATGGATGGATGGAGGAAGGGGTAGATGGATGGAGGGAGGAAGGGGTAGATGGATGGATGGGTGGAGGTGGTGGGGATGGATGGATGGAGGAAGGGTAGATGGATGGATGGAGGGGTGGGGATGGATGGAGGGAGGAAGGGGTAGATGGATGGAGGGAGGAAGGGTAGATGGATGGATGGGTGGAGGTGGTGGGGATGATGGATGGAGGAAGGGGTAGATGGATTGAGGGAGTGAGGGGAGGGGATGGATGGATGGAGGAAGGGGTAGATGGGTAGATGGATGGATGGAGGGGGTGGGGATGGATGAATGGAGGAAGGGGTAGATGGATGGATGGAGGAAGGGGTAGATGGATGGAGGGAGGGAGGGATTGAGGGAGGAAGGGAGGGGTGGGGATGGACGGATGGAGGAAGGGGTAGATGGATTGGGGGGAAGTGTGGGGTGGCTGAATGGAATAGGGGGGATAGAGGTGAAGGGGGATGCGAGGGGGGATAGACAGGGAGGGGATGGGAGGGAGATGGATGGATGGAGGAAGGGGTAGATGGATGGAGGGAGCGAGGGATGGATGGAAAGAGGGAGGGAGGGAGGGGTGGAGATGAATGGATGGAGGAAGGGGTAGATGGATGGATGGGTGGAGGTGGTGGGGATGGATGGATGGAGGAAGGGGTAGATGGATGGAGGGAGGAAGGGGTAGATGGATGGATGGGTGGAGGTGGTGGGGATGGATGGATGGAGGAAGGGGTAGATGGAGGGAGGGAGGGAGGGGTGGTGATGGATGGATGGAGGAAGGGGTAGATGGATGGAGGGAGGAAGGGGTAGATGGATGGATGGGTGGAGGTGGTGGGGATGAATGGAGGGAGGAAGGGGTAGATGGATGGATGGGTGGAGGTGGTGGGGATGGATGGATGGAGGAAGGGTAGATGGATGGATGGGTGGAGGTGGTGGGGATGGATGGATGGAGGAAGGGGTAGATGGATGGAGGGAGGGAGGGAGAGAGGGGTGGAGATCGATGGATGGAGGAAGGGGTAGATGGGTAGATGGATGGATGGAGGGGGTGGGGATGGATGAATGGAGGAAGGGCTAGATGGATGGAGGGAGGTAGGGAGGGGTGGGGATGGATGGATGGAGGAAGGGGTAGATGGATGGAGGGAGGAAGGGGTAGATGGATGGATGGGTGGAGGTGGTGGGGATGGATGGATGGAGGAAGGGGTAGATGGATGGAGGGAGGAAGGGGTAGATGGATGATGGGTGGAGGTGGTGGGGATGGATGGATGGAGGAAGGGGTAGATGGATGGATGGAGGGGTGGGGATGGATGGAGGGAGGAAGGGGTAGATGGATGGAGGGAGGAAGGGGTAGATGGATGGATGGGTGGAGGTGGTGGGGATGGATGGATGGAGGAAGGGGTAGATGGATTGAGGGAGTGAGGGGGAGGGGATGGATGGATGGAGGAAGGGGTAGATGGGTAGATGGATGGATGGAGGGGGTGGGGATGGATGAATGGAGGAAGGGGTAGATGGGATGGATGGAGGAAGGGGTAGATGGATGGAGGGAGGGAGGGAGGAGGGAGGAAGGGAGGGGTGGGGATGGATGGATGGAGGAAGGGGTAGATGGATCGGGGGGAAGTGTGGGGTGGCTGAATGGAATAGGGGGGATAGAGGTGAAGGGGGATGCGAGGGGGGATAGACAGGGAGGGGATGGGAGGGAGATGGATGGATGGAGGAAGGGGTAGATGGATGGAGGGAGCGAGGGATGGATGGAGGGGGTGGGGATGGATGGATGGAGGAAGGGGTAGATGGGTAGATGGATGGAGGGGGTGGTGATGGATGGATGAGGAAGGGGTAGATGGATGGATGGAGGAAGGGGTAGATGGAAAGAGGGAGGGAGGGAGGGGTGGAGATGAATGGATGGAGGAAGGGGTAGATGGATGGATGGGTGGAGGTGGTGGGGATGGATGGATGGAGGAAGGGGTAGATGGATGGATGGGTGGAGGTGGTGAGGATGGATGGATGGAGGAAGGGGTAGATGGATGGAGGGAGGGAGGGAGGGGTGGTGATGGATGGATGGAGGAAGGGGTAGATGGATGGAGGGAGGAAGGGGTAAATGGAAAGAGGGAGGGAGGGAGGGAGGGAGGGGTGGAGATGAATGGAGGGAGGAAGGGGTAGATGGATGGATGGGTGGAGGTGGTGGGGATGGATGGATGGAGGAAGGGGTAGATGGATGGATGGGTGGAGGTGGTGGGGATGGATGGATGGAGGAAGGGGTACATGGATCGAGGGCGGGAGGGGGAGGGGATGGATGATGGAGGAAGGGGTAGATGGGTAGATGGATGGATGGAGGGGGTGGGGATGGATCAATGGAGGAAGGGGTAGATGGATGGATGGAGGAAGGGGTAGATGGGTGGATGGATGGAGGGAGTGGGGATGGATGGATGGAGGGAGGGGTAGATGGATGGATGGGTGGAGGTGGTGGGGATGGATGGATGGAGGTAGGGGTACATGGATCGAGGGCGGGAGGGGGAGGGGATGGATGGATGGAGGAAGGGGTAGATGGGTAGATGGATGGATGGAGGGGGTGGAGATGAATGGAGGGAGGAAGGGGTAGATGGATGGATGGATGGAGGGAGTGGGGATGGATGGATGGAGGGAGGGGTAGATGGATGGATGGGTGGAGGTGGTGGGGATGGATGGATGGAGGAAGGGGTACATGGATCGAGGGCGGGAGGGGGAGGGGATGGATGGATGGAGGAAGGGGTAGATGGGTAGATGGATGGATGGAGGGGGTGGGGATGGATCAATGGAGGAAGGGGTAGATGGATGGATGGAGGAAGGGGTAGATGGGTGTGATGGATGGAGGGAGTGGGGATGGATGGATGGAGGAAGGGGTAGATGGGTGGATGGAGGGAGGGGGTGGGGATGGATGGATGGAGGAAGGGGAAGATGGATGGAGGGAGGTGGTGGGGATGGATGGATGGATGGATGGATGGATGGAGGAAGGGGTAGATGGGTGGATGGATAGAGGTGGTGGGGATGGAGGGATGGAGGAAGGGGTGGATGGATGGATGGAGGGAGGGAGGAGGTGGGATGATGGATGGATGGAAGGGGTAGATGGGAGGGAGGGAGGTGGTGGGGAGAATGGCTGGAGGAAGGGGTAGATGGGTGGATGGAGGGAGGGGGTGGGGAGGGATGGATGGAGGAAGGGGTAGATGGGTGGATGGAGGGAGGGGGTGGGGATGGATGGATGGAGGAAGGGGAAGTGGATGGAGGGAGTGGTGGGGTTGGATGGATGGAGGAAGGGGTAGATGGATGGATGGAGGAAGGGGTAGATGGGTGGATGGATGGAGGGGGTGGGGATGGATCAATGGAGGAAGGGGTAGATGGATGGATGGAGGAAGGGGTAGATGGGTGGATGGATGGAGGGAGTGGGGATGGATGGATGGAGGGAGGGGTAGATGGATGGATGGAGGGGGTGGGGATGGATCAATGGAGGAAGGGGTAGATGGATGGATGGAGGAAGGGTAGATGGGTGGATGGATGGAGTGAGGGGTAGATGGATGGATGGAGGGAGGGAGGGTGGGGATGGACGGATGGAGGAAGGGGTAGATGGATCGGGGGGAAGTGTGGGGTGGTGAATGGAATAGGGGGGATAGAGGTGAAGGGGATTGGAGGCGGGATGGACGGGGAGGGGATGGGAGGGGGATGGAGGGGAGAGGGATGGGAGGGGGATGGATGGGGCAGAGGAGATGGAGGTGAAGGGGGGGATAGAGGTGAAGGGGGATGGGAGGCGGGATGGACGGGGAGGGGATGGGAGGGGGATGGATGGGGCAGAGGGGATGGAGGTGAAGGGGGGGATAGAGGTGAAGGGGGATTGGAGGTCGGATGGACAGGGAGGGGATGGGAGGGGGATGGACGGGGAGGGGATGGGAGGGGGATGGATGGGGCAGAGGGGATGGAGGTGAAGGGGGGGATAGACGGGGGAGGGGGACGGCGGTACCCTAGCTGTGTGGCAGGGCGGGGTGACAGTTCGTTTGAATCACTCTCCACCCTCCCCTCCCCCCCGCCATCGATCTATCCATCCCTCCCCCCACCCCTCGGCCGTCTCCAGCCCCCCGCCCCCCTCTGCTCCCTTCCCACCCCCGGCCCTGCCCCTGGGCGCAGGGGGCACTCACCTGCCCATGCCAACCCAGCAGCCGGCCCCAGGCTCGGCGAGCGGCACCCCCAGCAGCGTCCGTCCGTCCGTCTTCCCCCACGGGCTGCGCGTCCTGCGGGGTGAGGGAACTTCTGCTACCAGCTCCCCAGCCCCGGAAACCCCAAGTGTTAAAATGAGAAACTCACAAGGCAGCTGTATCCGCCCTCGAGGGCTGCATGGTCAGCGGGGGGGGGGGGGGGGCGCGGGCTGGGAGCCAGGACGCCTGGGTTCTCTCTCTGGCTCTGGGAGGGGAGTGGGGGCTGGGAGCATGGACGCCTGGGTTCTCTCCCCAGGTGGAGGGGAAATGAGAGGGGGTCTGCTGGGTTAGAGCAGTGGGCTGGGAGCCCGGACGCCTGGGTTCTCTCCCCAGGTGGAGGGGAAGTGGGAGGGGGTCTGCTGGGTTAGAGCAGTGGGGCTGGGAGCCCGGACGCCTGGGTTCTCTCCCCAGGTGGAGGGGAAATGGGAGGGGTAGCTTTGGTGCCCCCAAGGGAGTGCCTGGCAAGCAAAATTTCCGCTGCTGAGCTGTGAAATCTACCCACAGCCCCAGGGCCCTGCTCCCCACCCAAGGGTGTGGCCGGCCTTGGGGGGGCAGGGAATGGGGCTCGGGTTCGTCCCCCCAAGGGGGAGCCGAGCTCGGGGGATTGAGCAACCGAGTGTAGTGGGGCTGCAGAGCGCTAGGACTCCTGGGTTCTCTCCCCGCGCTGGGAGGAAGAGAGGACTAGTGGTTAGAGCGAGGGGAGGGGAGGGGAGTGCCCAGGACTCCTGGGTTCTGTTCCCAGCAGAGGATTGACCCAAGCCCCCATCCCCCATCCCCATGGCTGGGGTCTGTCCTTCCTTGAGAATCTGCTGGTTGTGAAATACACGTCTCCTTCCTTCTGCAAAACAACCCCGCAACTTCCTGGCTACAGCACCTCCCTCCTCGGCCTCACAACAAGCAAATGCAACAGAACCCAGGAGTCCTGGCTCCCAGCCCCCCCTGCTCACCCCACTCTCCACCCATAGCTGGGGATAGAAACCAGGAGTCCTGGCTCCCAGCCCCCCTGCTCTAACCCACCAGCCCCCACTCCCCTCCCAGAGCCACGCAGAGACCCAGGAGCCCTGGCTCCCAGCCCCACTGCTCCACCCACCAGCCCCCCACTCCCCTCCCAGAGCTGGGGAGAGAACCCAGAGTCCTGGCTCCCAACCCCCTCCCACTTCACCTTGCCCTTGTGTGTGTTTGTGGGTCCCCTTTCACCCATTCCAAGCCTCCCATCTGAGTGAACCTTCGGCAGCTCTGCCTGGTATTATTGTAGGCCCTACAGGATGTCATTGAAGGGCCCCGGGAGCCGTAGCGGCGCCGAGGGAAATGAAGATTTCTGTTTTCAGCAGGATCAGCCTTTATTCGGCTCCTCGCCGAGCAGCTGGGTGCAGAGAAACGTAGCGAGTCGAAACCAGGGAGCGAGGAAGTGGCCGGTGGCCGGCGTCCGGCTCTGGGTGGCGTCAGGGCCGCAAATACCATGAGACTGTCTTCAAAAACCAGGGCCTGGGGAAAGCACCAGTCGCGAATCCAAGGACTGAAAGTCAGTGGATTGGCCGGGGGAAATCATGACCCGGGACGGCCCTGAGACGCTGCCCTCCGTATGATGTTATGCAAATATGCTAACGAGCATGAATAGGACGTCACTGGAATATGCTTCATGCGAAAGGTCTCTGTAAGGTATCGTTACAAAGCTTATCATCTACTGAGTGTGATCATCCTATTCGTATAAATGTATCACTTGTGTATCTGAAACTAGAAATAGGAAATATAACTCCGAGGGCCTATTGTCATTATGCAAAGTGGGGGCCGTTAACTGGGGGTTTGGAATCTTGATGGCTCCCATTAACCAGGACAATTGACTGTGGATGGCTCTGTTTGCAGGCCGCCTTCCCGTGAGTCAGGCTGGGGAGGAATGAACGCTGGGGTCTCCCAGGACATGGGACCATATCACCTGGTACTGGAGTCCATCTTGAACCTGGGGCTTTTCCATTGAGAAGGAGGGGTGGGGCCCAGAGACAAAGGATTCCCGCCTTGGGCCGAAGCTATAAAAGGGGGTGGAGCAGGACAAAGAGGGGCCAGTCATGAGAAATCCCCGAGTTACCACCTGAGCTGGAACAAGGGCTGTCCCCGGGAAGGGACGGGCCCAGGCCTGGAAGGAGTCTAGTCTGTGAAAGAAGCTATTGGAACATCTCTGAGGGGGAGATTTACCTGCATTTAGTTTCCTACTGTGTTAGGCTCAGACTTGCGTGTTTTGTTTGATTTTGCTTGGTGACTTACTTTGTTCTGTCTGTTATTACTTGAAACCACTTAAATCCCACTTGTTATACTTCATAAAATTACTTTGTTTATTAATTATCCCAGAAGTAAGTATTAATCCCTGGGGGAGCAAACGGCTGTGCACATCTCTCTATCAGGGTTACAGAGGGCGGACAATTCATGAGTTTACCCTGTATATGCTTTATACAGAGTAAAACGGTTTGGATTTGGGGTTTGGACCCCCTGGAGCCTGGGTGGGTAATGGAGACAGGGGACTTGCTGAGCAGTTTTTGGTTACAGGCTGCAGGTTTGGGGGCGGCCCAGACCTGGGTCGCGGTTGCAGCAGGCTGGCGTGTCTGGCTCAACAAGGCAGGGTACTGGAGTCCCAGGCTGGCAGGGAAAACGGGCTCAGAGGTGAATTCAGCACATCAGGTGACGCTCCCAGGGGGGTCTCTGTGACCGAACCCGTCACAGGCCCCACGATTGTCTGGGAAAAGAACAAATCGGGGCCGGAGGCAGGAGGAGACTGGCTGGAAAGGGCGGGGGAAAGCGAGACGCCCACAAATCCAGACATTTCGTTTCAACCGCCCGTTGGGTTTCTCTCAGCGTTTCAGGGGTCGCCATTTCCAGCCGTTCTTCCCGGCCGGGACACGGGGAAAAGAGACAACTCTTTAACCCAGAGCCCAGGTCCCCGGGACTCCTGGAGCTGGGGCATGAAGAAAAGGGCCCAAACTTGCAATGTTGGTTATGTGTACAGGGAGGCTGGCGGGAGTGTGGGCAGGGAGGGGGTCTGGCAGGTTAGAGCAGGGGAGGCTGGGAGCCAGGACTCCTGGGTTCTCTCCTGGCTCTGCCGAGGGCAGTACGGGCTAGTAGTTAGAGCAGGGGACATGAACATTCACATTCGCAGCTGGGCTTTGGACTGACGCTCCCTGACTCGTCTCTGTCTCCTCCGGGACACTAGGACGAGAAAACGGAGAGAGAAAAGTGAAGGGCTCAAATAAGTGGGGTGGAAAACAGCATCTCCCAACCTGGCATCCAGTAAAGTATCTGATACCATCAGCAGAGCTGGGCGGGACCCCAGGGCTGGGCTGGCAGAGGCTGCGGGTCAGGAGTGAGGGCACTGGCAGAGCAGGGGGGCAGGGCTGGGGGGGCCTGCAGGGCGGGAGGGGGGCAGGGCAGAGCGGGGGGACAGGACTGGGGGGGCTGCAGGGCGGGAGGGGGGGCAGGGCTGGGGGGGCTGCAGGGCGGGAGGGGGGGCAGGGCAGAGCGGGGGGGCAGGGCTGGGGGGGCAGGGCAGAGCGGGGGAGCAGGACTGGGGGGGCTGCAGGGCGGGAGGGAGGGCAGGGCAGAGCGGGGGGGCAGGGCTGGGGGGGCTGCAGGGCAGAGGCGGGGGGCAGGGCTGAGGGGGGGCTGCAGGGCGGGAGGGGGAGCAGGGCAGAGCGGGGGGATCTGGTCACTCACGTTTCCTCTGGTAGCACAGGCTGGTCCCCAGGGCGCCGGCGGCGAGGCCGAAGGTGCAGATGAGCCCACGCAGGAAAAGCCACAAGAGGACGAATCCGTCGGGCTTCACGTCCGTGGGCTCTGAATGGGATAGGAGGGAGGAGAACGGGATTGTGGGAAATTAATACTATGTGGGCGGGAGAGAGAACCCAGGAGTCCTGGCTCCCAGCCCCCCCTGTTCTAACCACCAGCCCCCACTCCCCTCCCAGAGCCGGAAGAGAAACCAGGAGTCCTGGCTCCCAGCCCCCCTGCTCTAACCACTAGGCCCCACTCCCCTCCCAGAGCCGGGGAGAGAACCCAGGAGTCCTGGCTCCCAGCCCCCCCATTCTAATCACTAGGCCCCACTCCCCTCCCAGAGCTGGGGAGAGAACCCAGGAGTCCTGGCTCCCAGCCCCCCTGCTCTAACCACCAGCCCCCACTCCTCTCCCAGAGCCGGGAGAGAACCCAGGAGTCCTGGCTCCCAGCCCCCTTGCTCTAACCACCAGCCCCACTCCTCTCCCAGAGCTGGGGAGAGAACCCAGGAGTCCTGGCTCCCAACCCCCCTGCTCTAACCCCACCAGCCCCCACTTCCCTCCCAGAGCCGGGGAGAGAACCCAGGAGTCCTGGCTCCCAGCCCCCTGCTCTAACCACCAGCTCCCACTCCCCTCCCAGAGCCGGGGAGAGAACCCAGGAGTCCTGGCTCCCAGCCCCCCCTGTTCTAACCACCAGCCCCCACTCCCCTCCCAGGCCCGGGGAGAGAACCCAGGAGTCCTGGGCTGCCCCAGACTCACCCGCTTTCAGCACCTGGAGCCACGTCCCATTCCCCGCCCCCTCGCCCAGGGTGGGGGATCTTCACCAGGCAGCGGTAGGTCCCGGTGTCGTAGGGTCTCAGCTCCCGCAGCTCCACGTCGGCTCTCCGCTCCCCGCAGGAAGCTCTGGTCCTGGGCCCCGGCTCACCCGGCCCCTGAACTCCTGGTCCCGTCGCTCAGCTCCAGCCGGGCGCCCGCCACGTCCTTCACCCAGGTGTAGCTGCCCAGCCGGGGCTCCCGGGTGCTGTTGTAGGAGCAGGGCAAGGTGACGGAGCCGCCCTCGGTGCCCTGCACGGAGCCGGGCTGGGAGACCCACAGGTCCTGCGCCAGGAACCTGGCAAAGAGACGGGACAGAGGGAAATCAGGCCTGGAGTCGGGCAGGGGCCTGTCCCCCTCTGGGGGGCGCCGGCTCCCACCCGGCCGCAGGGCGGGGACTGGCTCAGGGGGGTGGGGAATGGTGCAGGGACCTGTCCCCTCTGGGGGGCGCCGGCTCCCACCCGGCCGCAGGGCGGGGGATTGGCTGGCTCGGGGGGCAGGGAATGGGGCACGGGGGCCATATGTCGGCCAGCCCACGTCAGCCCGATGGCCTGTCTGTGGCAGGCCCCGCAATGAACAGAACCGGGCGATTATCGAGGGCTCCAGCCCCGGCCGGCCAGTCCCAGCCTCTGACTCCAAACCGGCCTCAAACCCGAATCAAAACCAGCCTGTGAAATGGTGATTCTCCTGCTGAGAGAAACCGCCACGTAATTCGTACTATGCGTCGGCTGCCTTCAGTGGCTGGATCCGCCCGAGCCCCCTCCTCCCCCGCCCACCAGCTCTCTATCCCCATCCACCCCCATCATCATCATCATCATCTATCCATCCCCATCCACCCATCCATCCGTCTGTTTATCCCCATCCACCCCCTCTATCTATCTATACTTTCCCCATCCACACCCCATCATCATCATCATCTATCCATCCCATCCACCCATCCATCCGTCTGTCTATCCCCATCCACCCCCTCTATCTATCTATCTATCCCCATCCACCCCCATCATCATCATCATCTATCCATCCCCATCCACCCATCCATCCGTCTGTCTATCCCCATCCACCCCCTACTATCTATCTATCTATCTATCTATCCCCATCCACCCCCCCATCATCATGCATCATCATCTATCCATCCCCATCCACCCAATCATCTGTCTGTCTATCCCCATCCACCCCCTCTATCCCCATCCACCCCATCTATCTATCTATCCATCCCCATCCACCCCCATCATCATCATCATCTATCCATCCCCATCCATCCATCTATCTATCTATCCCCTCCACCCCCATCATCATCATCATCTATCCATCCCCATCCACCCATCCATCCATCTGTCTGTCTATCCCCATCCACCCCCTCTATCTATCCATCCATCCATCTATCTCTCTATCCCCATCCACCCCCCATCATCATCATCATCTATCCATCCCCATCCACCCATCCATCCATCTGTCTGTCTATCCCCATCCACCCCCTCTATCTATCCATCCATCCATCTACTCTCTATCCCCATCCACCCCCATCATCATCATCATCATCATCTATCCATCCCCATCCACCCATCCATCCATCCATCTATCTATCTATCCCCATCCAACCCCATCTATCTCTATCTATCTATCCCCATCCACCCCATCATCATCATCATCTCTCCATCCATCCATCCATCCATCCATCCATCCGTCTGTCTATCCCCATCCACCCCCATCATCATCATCATCTATCCATCCCCATCCACCCATCCATCCGTCTGTCTATCCCCATCCACCTCATCATCATCATCATCTATCCATCCCCATCCATCCATCCATCCGTCTGTCTATCCCCATCCACCCCTCTATCTATCCATCTATCCATCTATCTCTCTATCCCCATCCACCCCCATCATCATTGTCCATTCACATCCACCCCTTCTATCTATCTATCTATCCCCACACACACCCTCCATCCATCCATCCATCCATCCATCCACCCCCACTATCCATCTATCTATCTATCTATCCCCAGCCACCCCCTCTATCTCTCTGTCTATCACCTTTTCCAACACTCTACATATTTCTGGCTGTTGCAGAGATAGGAAACACTCGCCGGTTTCTCTCCTCCCCTCACCGAACAATTCCCCATTCCATATTTTCTTCCTTCTCTACAGTTCGAGTCTCGTTTCCTTTCCGTTTGGGTCCTTGGCCTTTGTACTTTTCCACACAAAGCAAATGTCCCCAAAGCGCGTGAGACCCAGGACCTATCAGGCCCAGACCCCGGTCGGTTTAGTGTCAGGGATCGGATTGTAACACGGTTACGTTGGAAAGAAATCCCAGGCGTTTGCTGACGCGATAGTCACACACGGGGCGATAACTGAGTCTGAAATCAGTGGGATTCACAGCTGGGATGAATCTTAAACCTCTTGCAAGAATGTACGGGCTGAATTCTGAGTTGCTTTCACGCGATTAACTGGGCTACGTTTGTAAAGAAAACAGTGTTTTCCTTGGATTAAATATTAAAGGAATTTCAATGATCGAATGAGGTGATCAATCTAATTCCCACAATTTCCTTGGATTAAATGATAAACTTCTGGGGCTAATTTTGAAAGGACCCATGGATTAGCTTTAAGAAACTTCTATTTTTCCTACAGTTACATTGTAAAAGGATTACCATCATCTGATGGATTAACAGACACATTCCCTGGAATTAATTTTCTAATCTTCTGGGGTTCGTTTTGAAATGCATCACAACAATTTACTACAATGATTTTTAAGGACATTGAACTAGTTGCCCTGGGATTATTATTTAACTCAATTTCAACAGTGCGCAGGATTAACGATGCCATTGCAATCATTTGGTGCCTTTTTTTAAACTGCAACAATTGTTTCAGGATTTGGTTTAAAGACGTTGCAATAATTCTGCTGAGAAGCTCAGATCCATTGCACTACTTGGCTGGTAATTACAAAGAACTGCATCCATTTACTAGGAACCAGACTGTGATCACTGAGTTTAATTAACTCATAAATAATAATTTAGTACCATTAACTCTGAAATAAATGGCAACAAATTCTTGACTTTACTCTTAAAGAGATTGAAATTATTCAGTGGGACGAACTCTTAAATAGTTTGCAATATTTCACCAGGATTAGTTCAAACTGGGGATTATATTTTAAAGGAACCGCAAAAAATCAGTGGATTTTGCAGTAATTTTCAAGAAATCACCAAATCAATTATCTTTATTAGCAGCAATTAAATTGTAAAGAAAAAGAGTTTATTAGGGTTACTCAAATGGTGAATTAATTTGCTGGAATTATATTTGAAATTACCAGAGTTGGCTGGGATTAATATTTAAATATTGCAAGATAATTAATATTTAAATATGGAAGAATGACCCAGGATTACCTCCTAAACTTCCTCAAATTACTCTGATTAATTGGAATCAATTTCTATCCGTTTCTAGGATTAATTCTTTGAAGACATGGCAAGAATTTGGAAAGGGCAAACAAATAAATCGCCACGCTTGGCTCGGATTCGCTCAAAGAAATTGCAATAATTTTGGGTTGATTTAAATACTTTGCCGTAACGTCCCAGTAACAAAGAAATCGCCGCAATTGGATGAGGCCGGTCGTAAGAAAAGCTCGTGAAGAAAATTACATGAATTTTGAAATAATTTTCCCGGTTTCATTCAAAACTTGCAAGCCGTTTCGTGGGCTTAGCTGTGAAAATGTAACCGTTAACTGGGCTCAGTCGTTAAATCGTGCATCGTTATTTCTGGCCTTAGCTGTGAAAATACAACGGCTCCGGACGGTATCAGATGAATTCAGGTGTGAGACTGACGGAGCCGCTCGCTGAGAAATGGGCCACGTTCACTATCGAATCACTTGCGTTTCGGAGGCGAATCGTTCACTTGAGGCCTGGATCGGCCAGGTTCGTTCAGAGCAGCCGTTCCCAACCAGGGGTCTGAGCAGGTTTCGGGGGGCCCCCCAGCCAGGCCGGCCCAGGGCAGAAAGCCAGGACTGATGCCCGGGGCCCCGAGCCGGCTGGCGCCAAACCAAAGCCTGAGTGCTGCAGCTTTGCGGGTCCTCCTTGGCGTGGGGCCCTGGACAATTGCCGGGCATGTTGTGGGGGGCTCGGGCAGGAAAAGGGTGAGAACCCCTGGTTTCAAGGCAATCACCCCTTGCAGGCCCCATGCAGCGACCCCAGGGATGGGGCCCGTGCACTCGCGGCTGGCTCTGCCGGTGCCCGCCAGGACCGGCTCGGAGCGATGCCTCATGGCCCGGACCGCTCCGGTTCACGCTCGCCGCGAGTGGTACATTCATCCCGGCCCGCGGGCAGCGCTGGGCAGGGGATAGGCAGGGCGGGGTGCGGGGCACTGGATACATAGGGATGGATGGGTTGACGTGCCCACCCACCCAGCCCATACAGCATCTCTCTGCCCACGGAGAGCCGGCTGGCCAGTGCCCCATGCGCCCCGCTCGGTCTGTCTGGGCTGCGGGTTCAGATCCCCCCGTCCCAGCCTCGCGCCCCCCTCCCTCCCCACTCACCTGCAATCAGCGCCAACGTCCAGAGCAGGGGGCCTGGGGCCATGGCTGCCGGTGTGAGGGCACAGGAGAGCGGGTGCAGGGCTGGTGCGACTCGCACCGGGGGGGGGGTCAGGAAATGAGCCTCTGAACACCACCCGCCTAACGCGGCCGGTTCCTGGCTTCCGGCCCAGGGGCCAAGGGGGGGGAGGGGAGAGGAGGGGAGGGGCCCGGACTCCTGGGTTCCATCCCCGGCTCTGGGAGGGGAGTGGGGGCTGGTGGGTTAGAGCAGGGGGGCTGGGAGCCCGGACTCCTGGGTTCTCTCCCCAGCTCTGGGAGGGGAGTGGGGGCTGGTGGTTAGAGCAGGGGGGGTTCAGAGCCAGGACTCCTGGGTTCTCTCTCGGCTCTGAGAGGGGGAGTGGGGCCTGGTGGTTAGAGCAGGGGAGCTAGGAGCCAGATGTACGGGACACATTTAATTTAGGTCAACAGCTTCTTACATGGGCGTGACTTTATTTCAGCGCCAACACCGGGGGCTCACAGCCCCACCAGCCCGCGCCGCGTGTCCTGCTCCCGCCTCCATCGCTTTGTGAGACGATCCCGGACTGCAAACAGCCCCAATCCCCCCCCCCCCCCCCCGCGGCCCCATTACTGCCTGTTTGACCCAGGGCAGCTGGTCCAGAAGGAACCCGCCTGATTTAAACCTCACCCCGGCGGGAGCCCCCCCAGGGCCCGGGGAAATCACACACCTGGGGAATTCCCCTCCCGGCACAAACCGATGCCTTGTTCCCAGGCTGGCTCTGCCCAGCTCCGGCTCCAGCTCCGGGCCAGGCTGGGGTTCGATCCCCTGCCGGACTCAGGACCCCAGGGGGTGTTTGGTTCCCCCGGTCGGTGCCTCCAGCCGGGGACACGTCCCCCCCCTCGCCGGCCGTGCTCAGCTCATGGACCGAGCTGGGGGTCTCGCTCGGAGGCCGGTTTTCTAACCCCTTTCATCGTCCTGGGGACTCCTCCCCGATTGACCCACGTCCTCCTCGAATCGCGGGCACCGGAACGGGAGCCAGGACCCAGCCGCGGGAAAACCCCCTCCCGGCTCCTACTCGAGATCCCCCCGGCCACGGCCCAGGCCGGCGTTCGCCGCTTCGCCCCGTCCAGCTGGAGACGGAGCTGCCCAGGGTCTGCCCAGGGGGAACTGATGGGGGACCAGGGATCTGGGGAGCCGGAGTCCTGGGTCCTTCGTTCCTTTCCTCCCTGGAGAGCCGGCCCCGCTCCGGATCAGCCGCTGCTGACGTGCGTGGTTCAGCCCCACACGGCCGCCCGAGCGCTCAGCCGACCACACGCCCAGCCCAGGGCCTGTTTCCTGAGCGGGGCTGGAGGCCGGGTTGTATAAGCGGCTCTTGAGAGGCCGGGGGGGTGGAAAAACTGGGTCACCGGCTCTCAACGGCCTGTGGGAGGAAACAGACGCCGGCCGCGTCCTCTACCGCCTGAAAAACCACCACGGCAGCAGTTAACCCTCATGCTCCAAGGCGGAGAGTGAGGCTGGGAACTAGGGGTCCGGAAGGGACAGTGAGTCCAGCGCTGGCCACTGGGTGGGTGTCTTGGGTCCTCTTCTGAAGCTGTGGGTCAGGTCTGAGGGGCACTGGCAGAGCTGGGGGGAGCAGAGGGCTGGGCTGGCAGGGGGCTGCGAGTTGGAGTGAGGGGCAACCGGCAGAGCTGGGGGGGACAGGGCTGGGCTGGCGGGGACTGCGGGTCGGGAGGTGAGGGGCACCGGTAGAGCTGGGGGGGGCAGGGCTGGGCTAGCAGGGGGCTGGGGGTCAGGAGTGAGGGGCATCAGCAGAACTGTGGCATGGGGGGAGTCCAGGACTAGACTCTGCCGGTGCCCCTCACTCCCGCCCCGCAGCCCCTGCTCCCCGAGCTCCGGGCTCCCCCCGCCCCACAGAACCTCCGGATCTAAACACACGACCCCTCGTGACGGAGCTCATGGGCCTGGGGGCTGCTGCCGGCCCCTCACCCCTGCCTGCGGCCCCAGCCAAACCCACATCTTTTCTTTCGCTGCATTGGGCGGTCAGCCCAGCTCCGGGTTCACTAGGCCCAGCTCCGGGTTTCGCTAGCCCAGCTCCGGGTTTCTCCAGCCCGGCTCCGGGTTTCTCCAGCCCGGCTCCGGGTTTCGCTAGCTGGTCTTCCAGGCTATGTTTAGCCGCTCTGTGGATTTTTTCTAGCCATTTTGGCGAGGGGGGATGGGGGGGTTACGGCGTCTCGCAGCGTCTCCGGGCCCCCCCGCGGGAGCTGGGGACAGTTACCCTGCCTGGCTCCCTCCCAGCGCCGCGCTGGGCCCGGAAACACCCGGTTCCTGGAGCCGCTCGGTCCCAGCTCCGGCCAGGCTCACCCCAGACTCAGCATCGCAGGCCGGAGACGGGGCGGGAGGGGACGGCTGGGGCGGGACACACGGAGGGGGGCTGGGGTGGGGAGCAGGGACCCGGGAGCCCCAGAGTAGCTTGTGCGGGGGGAGAGGGGGGGGTGATACTGCAGGGCGAGGCCGCCCCCTGGTGGCGGACGGTTGGAACTGCAGCCCCTTGCTGGGAGGATGGAGACATGCAGCGGGGCTGGTTTAGGGGGTGTGAATGTTGTCCCCCCTACTGGGGGGTCCCTGCTGCCCCCTCCTGCCGGTGCTGTGGGGGAGGTTCGTGGGGGGTGCACACGTGGTGTGAGGTGCAGGGGGCATGTGGAAGGGGGACATGTGTGGGGTGCGTGTGTGGGGGAGCATGGGGGGGTGGGAGGCGTTTGTGGGTGGGGTGAGGGGGGAATATGGGGGTCTCCGTCCCCCCCCCGGCTGAGCCCCCTAGCCCCGGAGGCTGCCCCCGATGGCGGCGTAGGTGACGAGTTCGCCCGCGGGCGCTGGGCGCCGACCCGGCTTCACCCTCAGCTCCGCGTAGCTCGGCTCTTGGGGCCTGGTGAGATGGGACAGAGACGGACCCCTCACCCCACAGCCCCATCAGCCCCCCACAGACCCCCTCAGACCCCCCACAGCCCCGTCAGCCCCCCACCGACCCCCTCAGCCCTCCCACAGACCCGTCAGCCCCCCCCTCGGCCTTGTCAGCCCCCACAGACCTGTCAGCCCCCCCCACAGCCCCATCAGCCCCCCACAGACCCCCTCAGCCCCCCCCCCACAGCCCCATCAGCCCCCCACAGACCCCCTCAGACCCCCCCACAGCCCCATCAGCCCCCCACAAACCCCCTCAGCCCTCCCACAGCCCCGTCAGCCCCCCCCATCGAACCCACAGCCTCTCCACAGCCTGGCAGCCCCCCCCGACCCCTCAGACCCCTCCCCCATGGCCCCATCAGCCCTGTCAGCCCCCCACGGCCATCCCAGCCAGGATTGTCCCTTCAGCTCTTCCCCCAGGTGATCCGCCCCCCACAGCCCCACCTCCCAGGCCAGCCTTGTCCCCACCCCAGGCACCTCTGGCAGGGGAGCCCCCGACTCACAGAGCCACCTCCCCAGGCACTGCGCTGCCTGTCCCTGCACATGCCCCTCCATCCCCCTCACACCCCTCTGTCCCCCCCATTCGCCCTCCCCCATCCCTCCATCCCCCCCACACCCCTCACTCCAGACCCCCCACACACCCCTCACTCCATCCTCCCATTCCCCCCCTACGTCCATCCCCCCTCCACACACACCCCTCCCTTCATCCCCCCAGCGGGGTCTCACCGGCATTGGGGCTTCCGTCTGGGGTCCTACTTCTCGCTGGTCTAGGGGGATCATTCATGTCATTAATTAACCAGCGGGAGCCAGAAATCGCTAGTCAGCGGCCCAGAATCACAGCTCAGCCAATAGCCAATTAGAATAATCAGTAGCCAATTATCAAGTTCCTTGGCCTAATCAGTTCTCAGCATAAATCAGCCGCCAATAACCAGGGGTCAGCGGCTACCCAGCGCAGCCAACGCTCACCAGTAGCCACTCAGCAGGAATCCGGAGCCAGCCCGTAATCGAGACTCGCTAACGGAGCTGCCAGTCTGGGGCCATTAATTGGTAAGTGGTGATTGACAGCTGAGGGGAAGACGACAGGGACTGATAGCCAGGAATTGATAATTAGTTGCCAATAGACAACTATGCGTAGAAGCCAATAAGCAGACGCTGTTAGCCAATGGGCAGAAGCCAGTCGTCAATAACCTTTAGACAATAATCAGTAGCCATTAGTCAATCGCTGGTAGCCCGTAATCTAGCAAGAATCTTTAGCCAGGAACCAGGAGCCAAAACTCCATAATTGGTAGCCAGTAATCAGCAGATAATAATAAATATTCAGTACCCAGCAATCAATAATCAGTAGCCAATAATCGATAGCCAATAGCCAATTATCAATCAGTAGCTAGTAATCAATAGCCAATAATCAATATAATTAATCAGTAGCTAATAATAGTGAATAATCAATAACCAGGAACCAATTGCCAACCAGAAGCCAGTAATTAATAGCCAATAATCAATAATAAGGACTCAATAGCCAATCAGTAGCTAACGATAGCAAATAATCAATAACCAGGAGCCAATTATCAATCAGGAGCTCATAAGGTCCCCAGTTAGTGTCAGGGTCAATGTCAAGGTCCCCGGTTAGGGGTAGGGATGGGGTTTGGGGTCAGGGTTTGGGGTCCATGGGTGGAGCTTGGAGTTCGGGTCAAGTCTGGGGCTGAGGGTCGGTGTCTCTGGCAGCCCCCCCCCCCTCAATCTCACTGTGACAGCTGGTCACCTCACTATTCACCACTGTCGTGTATTTAGGACACGTTTTGTGCAAAGTGTCATTGTAAAAGTCTGGACCTGCTCGCCAGGCCCATCTCGTCGGATTGTGTGCGCTACCGGCGGGTGCGATGTTATGGAGTTTGTCTGCGTGTGTTACTGAAACACGGTGTGAGGTTGAGAACATCCACAAGCAGCCTTTCGGGTACAATCGTGAAAAGGCCAAACAAGGCTAACGGCTCACTGAGAAAACACTGAAACGCTGGTGAAAGTGAAGCCGGGAGGCAGGTGGCAGAGACCCTGCGTGTAAGGGCAGCTGGGCGTGTCCCTGCCGGTGTGAAACGCTGGTGAAAGTGCAGCTGGGGGGGGCAGCTCAGTGCGAGAGGGAGGGCTGGGGGGGGCTCGGTGGGGCCCTGGTTCCAGGGGGGATCTGTCCCACTCACCTCGTCTCCTCTTGTGGCAGATCAAAACCAGGGCGGCGGCTGCGCCAGCGACCCCCACGGCGGTGCCCGCGCCCAAGCCCAAGCCGAGCGTGCCCAGCGCCAGGGGGGGCGATGATGGGGGGCCTGGAAGGCAGGGAGAGAAGGAAAGTGGGAATGAGACAAAGCGGCCGGAGAAGGGGTGGAAGCCGGCACCGACTCCTTCCCTGCGCTTCTCTGCACCCCTCCTTTCGCCTCTTCATTCGTCCCTTTCTTCCTCCCTTCGTTCTTTCCTCCCGCGGCCTTCCCTGGCTCTCCCTTTCCGTCCCCTCCTTCGGCTTTTCACTCCTTCTTTCGCTTGTTCGTGACCCGGCCCCTCCTTCCGGCCTGTCCTTCGCGCGCTCCCCGGCTGTGTTTCTGCCTCCCCCCGCCGTCCTTCGCGGCCCACCACGCCTGCCCCGACTCCGCCATCAGCCTCGCCCCCAAAACCAGCCGCTAACAACACCCCAGAAATAACAATAACGGCCCCACTTCCCCTTTTCAATCCAGAACCACCACCCCAGTCTAACCACCAGCCCCCACTCCCCTCCCAGAGCCAGGGAGAGAACCCAGGAGTCCGGGCACCCAGCCCCCCCCGCTCTAACCCACCAGCCCCCACTCCCCTCCCAGAGCCGGGGAGAGAACCCAGGAGTCCGGGCTCCCAGCCCCCACCCCCGCTCTAACCACCAGCCCCCACTCCCCTCCCAGAGCCGGGGAGAGAACCCAGGAGTCCTGGCTCCCAGTCCCCCCTGCTCTAACCACCAGCCCCCACTGCCCTCCCAGAGCCGGGGAGAGAACCCAGGCGTCCTGGGCTGCCCGGACTCACCCGCTTTCAGCACCTGGAGCCACGTCCCGTTCCCCGCCCCCTCGCCCAGGGTGGGGATCTTCACCAGGCAGCGGTAGGTCCCGGTGTCGTAGGGTCTCAGCTCCCGCAGCTCCACGTCGGCTCTCCGCTCCAGCAGGAAGCTCCGGTCCTGGGCCCGGCTCACCCGGCCCCTGAACTCCTGGGTCCCGTCGCTCAGCTCCAGCCGGGCGCCCGCCACCTCCTTCACCCAGGTGTAGCTGCCCAGCCGGGGCTCCCGGGTGCTGTTGTAGGAGCAGGGCAGGGTGACGGAGCCGCCCTCGGTGCCCTGCACGGAGCCGGGCTGGGAGACCCACAGGTCCTGCGCCCAGGAACCTGGCGGATCAAAGGCCAAGGGTCAGCAGGACGGACGACCCCCCTCCCCTCCCAGAGCCAGGGAGAGAACCCAGGAGTCCTGGCTCCCAGCCCCCCCTGCTCTAACCCACCAACCCCCACTCCCCTCCCAGAGCCGGGGAGGGAACCCAGGAGTCCTGGCTCCCAGCCCCCCTGCTCTAACCCACCAGCCCCCACTCCCCTCCCAGAGCCAGGGAGGGAACGCCGAGGGGGTTGGCCAAAGGCGATTGTCCAAGCGCCCGGCCTCCCTTGCCCACTTCACTCGCATTTCTTAGGGGCGACGCTAAGTAGACACAACATTCGGCCCTCGAGCCTGGTCTCCCCCAGCACTGAATTGCACCCATCTGCCACCGGCTGGTCCTTGGCCAACGCGGCTTCGAGGACGGCCTCCAGGTTGGAGCTGGACAACCCACTGCTTCCCTCGGTGGGTCTTTCCAATGGCCCATCCCTCTCACTCCGAAACATTGGAGCCTTATGTCTAATGGGAACGCATCTGGCTTTCATTTCCCCCTTCGGGCCTTGGGCAGCCCTTCTCCGGTGGGAGAAAGAGCCGTTCGGGGCCGCGTATCTCGCCCTGAGAGGGTCCCCTCTGGGTCTTCGGCCGGGGGCGCTGAACGGATGGAGATCCTTACGTCTCCCTCTCTCCGGCGTTTCTCCCACCCTCCAACCGCTCGTGTGGCGGCCGTCTCTAAGGTCTCCACATCTGGGTCTTGTCGGACAATCCCTAGCCGTGAGGTGCAGGGTCCGAGCGCTGCCCAATCCACCACGGCCGTCGGGAAGCTGCTCCGACGGTTAATTACTCTCGACTGTTAGTCGGGTTCCCGGTCTGAATTTGTCTGGCTTCAGCTTGGAGCTTGTTCAGCTGCTGTCTGCCGGACGGAGGAGCCCTCGAATATCAGAAATCTTCTCCCTCCGTCATCGCCTTCCCTCGGGTAAAGCCAGGTTTAACGCCCGGCTTTGGTCCTTAACGTATTCTCCACATTAAGCGCACAAGACGCTCCCGTGATGTTGTTGCCAATCCTGGCGATTTTATCCCCATAGCTGGTGTTTTTCCGCAGCTCCTGCTCTCGGTGTTGTGTGGATACGTCACACGTTCAGCTTTTGTTTACCAAAAAAACCCCAAAAAACGGTTTCTAGCCCTTTGGGTTGTGGAGAAAACCCAGCGAACACGACTGCGAAAATATCTATTTTTTCCCCAATGGAAAATCTTCGACGGGAACAGAAACGCTTTGCTTGGGCCTCGTTCAGGTTTGCGGCATTCGCAACAAACGAGGGGTTCCTGGTTGAGAACCCGCAAATCTGGGCTGAGAATTTAATGTAACGGAAAAGCCTTTTCCCACCGAAAACCTTTTGATGGAAGGTTTTATGTAACCTTGCGGCTTGGAAAAGGAGAGGCAAAGACAGACAACTTCCAGGTGGATTATTTTTTACAACCGGATTTTTTCAAGTCCATCTCGTGATTCACGGCGGAGCCTGACTTGTGCTTGCACATTGGAATGGCCACTTAAAAAACTAGGGTTATTAACCAGCTCCGTTGGAAGCAGCTTCGTTTGCTCACGGCTCTTATCACGCAAACACTGAGGCATAATCTTCAATTTAACAGCATAATTTGCCCGTCAAATTCAGTCTGCAGCATTGCTACCCGGCCACGAGTTAACCTCCCCAAAAACTCATGAGATTTGCCTAAAATTCACAAGATTTAGGGGGGGAAAGAGGAAATCTTTGTCTTTCTACCTTTTGCAGATTCAGAATTCCCAGTTTTGAATGTTTCTCCACAATACAAAATGCTGGGAACTTGCTGGGTTTTTATAAAAGAAAAACGGACCGTTCCTGCAGACCTGCAGAAGCCGGAGCGTTCAGGAAAACACCGAATAGCGTCAAAACCAAATCGTGAGCTGGCAAGTTGAGACTAAAATGGTGATTTCTTTGCAGCCCTGAAAACTGGCAGGGGAGAATTGTTCGTTTCCGGCAAGATGGTTCCATTTCTCATTCAGTGACTGTCGTCGGTCAAAACCCAAGAAAATGGGGATTAAATAAAGATGAAAGAATCCAGATTAGATTAAGATTAAGTCACGCAGGCTGGATTCTGCAAACGCGGCTCATGGGCTAACATTAGACTTGGTCTGTCTTTTCCAGGCACGTTTTAGAGGAATCATTTGGGGGGGTTTGTCAACTTCTGTTGCTTTTTATCCCCACCCCGAAAACATCTGGTTTCCAAAATGAAAAACCTTGTTCAGAAAAAGGGATTTTCCAGGACATTTTTCGGTGGACAATGTTGGGGTTTTCAAAACTGGGGGGGGGTGGTGGGAATGTTGGGTTTTTCATCAAACCCTTTTACAGAATTATTTGGGGTTTTCTCGGTTTTGGAAACAGCCAAGGAGGGAATATTTAAGCGGCTTTGGGCAATTTTCACTGCTTGGTGGGGTGGGTCGGTTCATTTTTTCCCTAGATTCCTTGAGGAAACATTCTGGGGGTTTTCCACCAAAAAGACAACACCCTGAATGCCCTGAGGGCCTCGGCAGCGTCTCCAGTCAGTCCCGTAACAGCTCTTACCTCGCCTGGTGTGTCTGACTTTGAAAAAGCCAAATATGATTTTGGGGGAGCAAAAAAAGAGGGAAATATCAAAAAAACAGTGAGATGAAAACCAGAAAAATGGGAGTTTTTTTGGTCTCTTTCGCCGGGCTCCACGTGTCAGTGGCGGCCGCGCCGGGACCCACTCGGGGTGTCCCGGGGGGGGTAGAGCGGCTGGGAGGGGTCACGTCAGACCAGAGAGGGCAACTTCCCTGCGGACGGGGCTCTGGTGAGATCGTAGCCGGGATGATGCCGGGCCGGGGGTCCTGGCTCCAACGGGCCGATGGAGCGATGGGCCGGGCACGGGCAGAGGGGAGTGGGGGAGGGATGGACAGAAGGGGGGAGGTGAAGCGATAACCCAGGAGGGGATCAGGGGAATTCCCCGCACCCGGGGCGAGGGAAGGGACGATTGTACCCCAGGCCCATCCCCGGCTGCAGGACCCCTGGGCGGGGGGCAGGAGGGGCAGGGCCCCCTTACCG
Organism: Chrysemys picta bellii; assembly: GCF_011386835.1. Lineage (NCBI taxonomy): Eukaryota > Metazoa > Chordata > Testudines > Emydidae > Chrysemys > Chrysemys picta. Next base: position 1,951,309 of record NC_088802.1, on the reverse strand, counting down.
GACCAGCTGAGCAGGCAAACGCAGAGGCGGTGCAGAGCCATGGCGCCGGGGGCTGCAGGGGTCCTGGAGTGAGACCCCGACCCCGACCCCGCGGGGCGGCAGGATCCAGGCAGCCCCCACCGGACGTGAGTCACAGAAACCAGAGCGAGCGGGGCCCAGAGAGCGACGCCTCCGCTGGGCCGGAAACCTCCCCCCCAGCCAGGCCCCTCTGCCCTGGCCCTGCCGGTGCCCCTCACTCCCGACCGGCAGCCCCTGCCCCCCGAGCCCTGCCAGTGCCCCTCACTTCCCGACCCGCAGCCCCTGCCCCCCCCAGGCCTGCCCCCCGCAGCTCTGCCGGTGCCCCTCACTCCCGACCCGCAGCCCCTGCCCCCCCCAGGCTTGCCCCCCCCCAGCTCTGCCGGTGCCCCTCACTCCCGACCCGCAGCCCCTGCCCCCCCAGTCCCCCCCAGCCCTGCCAGTGCCCCTCACTCCCAACCCGCAGCCCTGCCCCCCCAGCTCTGCGGTGCCCCTCACTCCCGACCCGCAGCCCCCGCCAGCCCAGCCCTGCCCCCCAGCTCTGCCGGTGCCCCTCACTCCCGACCCGCAGCCCCCCCAGCTCTGCCGGTGCCCTCACTCCCGACCCGCAGCCCCCGCTAGCTCAGTCCTGCCCCCCCCCAGCTCTGCCGGTGCCCCTCACTCCCGACCCGCAGCCCCCGCTAGCCCGGCCCTGCCCCCCGCAGGTCTGCCGGTGCCCCTCACTCCCGACCCGCAGCCCCTGCCCCCCAGCTCTGCCGGTGCCCCTCACTCCCGACCCGCAGCCCCTGCCCCCCCCAGCCCTGCCCCCCAGCCCTGTCGTGCCCCTCACTCCCGACCCACAGCCCCTGCTAGCCCAGCCCTGTCCCCCCAGCTCTGCTGGTGCCCCTCACTCCCGACCGGCAGCCCCTGCCCCCCCCAGCCCTGCCGGTGCCCCTCACTCCCGACCCACAGCCCCTGCTAGCCCAGCCTGTCCCCCCCAGCTCTGCTGGTGCCCCTCACTCCAGACCCGCAGCCCCTGCCGGCCCAGCCCTGCCCCCCCAGCTCTGCCGGTGCCCCTCACTCCCGACCCGCAGCCCCTGCCCCCCCCAGCCCTGCCCCCAGCCCTGCCGGTGCCCCTCACTCCCGACCCACAGCCCCCGCCAGCCCAGCCCTGCCCCCCAGCTCTGCCGGTGCCCCTCACTCCCGACCCACAGCCTCAGGGCTCTGCGTGTGAGCTGTCTCTGTGGTATCGAGCATCTGGCACCAGACCGGGCCGGGGTCAGCAGCCCGGAGCGGAGACGCTGACCACATGGGGGGTGGGGATGCAGGGCCTCTCGCTGTCTGTGCAGGTCGGGGTTGGGGCCGCCAGCGGCTCTAGGGCTCTGGGGGCGACAGGGCCCCTGTGGGCTCTGGGCTGACGCACAAACCCGCTGGGCTCAGCACGGCCATGAGGCGTTTCCTCTGCAACCACAATCCCCGGCTCGCAGCTGCCCGGCACTTGCAGCCTCGACCAGCGCCCAGGGGCTGCGGGTCGGGAGTGAGGGGCACCGGCAGAGCTGGGGGGGCAGGGCCGGGGTAGCAGGGGGCTGCGGGTCGGGAGTGAGGGGCACCGGCAGAGCTGGGGGGGCAGGGCTGGGCTGGCAGGGGCTGCAGGTCGGGACTGAGGGGCACTGCGGGGGGGGCAGGGCTGGGCTGGCAGGGGCTGCGGGTCGGGAGTGAGGGCACTGTGGGGGGGCAGGGCTGGGCTGGCAGGGGCTGCGGGTCAGGAGTGAGGGGCACTGCGGGGGGGGGGCAGGGCTGGGTCTCTCTGCACCAGACATCATTTCTCAGCACTTGGACTTTATTCCGTGTGAACCGAGTTGCTCCAGGAAGCGTCAAAATAAAAAATAGTTCAATGGTGCAAAAGTAAAAAATCACGTGCTTGGGGTGGGGGAGGGGCGTTGGCCTAGAACCCCAGGCCCCATGTCCCACCCCCGACCCACCAGGACTCCTGGGTTCTCTCCCCTGCCCTGGGAGGGGATGGGGTCCAGTAATTAGAGCAGGGTGGGGGGAAGGGGGAGTCGGGGCCCCTTGTGCCTCAGTTTCCCCCTTTGGAGTGGCTTCGGAGTGGCTGCAGGAGGCCAGGGGGCTTTGCCAGGAGGAAGTGGATTAGTCGCAGAGCTGGGTGGGGAACCCTGGCCCCGCCCACCCGCAGGGTTATAAGGCGACCGACATCCCTTGGGCCCCTCCATCCCTGGGGCCAGCGACACCCTCCCAGACCATGGGCCCCGGCCGCGCCCTCCCCTGGGTGCTCCTCCTGGCACTGGCCAGTGCCTTCCGCCCCAACCCCGAGTCGGGGGGGCCTGGCCCCTGGCGACTTCACCGACGCCGACATCACCGAGCTGGGCGCCCTGCGGGCCGTGGCCTGGTTCCTGGAGAGGAACCCGCCCGCCGGGAAGCCCCCCATGGCCCCCGGGACGCTGGAGAACATGGAGCCGCTCACGGCCAGCGGGCTCTTCAAGGCCTATTTCCAAGGTGGGGAGAGAACCCAGGTGTCCGGGCTCCCAGACCCCCTGCTCTAACCCACCAGCCCCCACTCCCCTCCCAGAGCCAGGAGAGAACCCAGGAGACCTGGTTCCCAGCCCCCCTGCTTTAACCACCAGCCCCACTCCCCTCCCAGAGCCGGGGAGAGAACCCAGGAGTCCTGGCTCCCAGCCCCGCCCCCGCTCTAACCCCCCAGCCGGGAGGGGCTGGGGGGATCTGGGGGGGCGGGGGGGCGGGGGGGATCGGGGGCGCCGGGCCGGGGGGACCGGGGGGATCTGGGGGGTCCCGGGCCGGGGGGGCTGGGAGGATTGGGGGGTGCTGCACTTCAGGGAGCTGGGCAGGGGGGGTGGGGGGGTCTGGGCTGCAGGCGGGGGGCTCGGGGGCGGTACAGGTTACAGGAGCCGGGCAGGGGGCTCGGGGGCACCCGGCTGCAGGAGGGAGGTTTGGGGAGCTCGGGGGGGCACCCGGCTGCAGGTGGCGGGTTCAGGGGGGTTGGGGGACACCAGGCTGCAGGCGAGGGACTCGGGGGGTTCGGGGAGCTCAGGGGATTCGGGGGGCACGCGGCTGCAGGCGAGGGCTTGGGGGGCTCGGGGGGTTCAGGGGGTCCGGGGACACCCACCTGCAGGACCCGGCGTGGTTCACACAGGCCCCCGCGCTGGCTTTGCAGGGTCGCCCCGGCTGCGGGCGGGGGGTCGGGGTTTCGGGGGGTCGGGGGGGGGGTCAGGCGTTTGGAGGTTCAGGGGATTGGGGTTTCGGGGGGCTCGGGGAGCTCACACAAGCCCTGCACTGGCTTTGCAGGGGCGACCCGGCTGCAGGCGGGGGGGTCGGGGTTTCGGGGGGTCGGGGTTTCGGGGGGTCGGGAGGTTGGGGGTTCAGGGGTTTCGGGGGGCTCAGGGAGCTCACACAGGCCCCGCGCTGGCTTTGCAGGGGCGACACGGCTGCAGGCGGGGGTCGGGGTTTCGGGGGGTCGGGAGGTTGGGGTTCAGGGGGTTCAGGTTTCGGGGGGTTTGGGGGTTCAGGGGGTCGGAGTTTCGGGCGGGTCGGGGGGTTGGGGTTTGGGGGGTCGGGGGGGTTGGGGGTTCAGGGGGTTGGGGTTTTGGGGGTTGGGGGTTCGGGGGGTCGGGGGGCTCGGGGAGCTCACACAGGCCCCGCGCTGGCTTTGCAGGGGCGACCCGGCTCCGGCTGCTGCGGGCCGCGGCCGTGGGGGCGCTGGGCGGCGCCGGGACCCCGGGGGGGCTGGAGTCGGCTCGGCTCAGCGCCGGGAAAGCCCTGCACGTCCTGCAGCAATTCTATAGCAACACCAACTGGGCCGAGCTGGGCCAGGCCGAGCCCTACGCGCACCTGGGTAAGCGACGCCCCCCCGGGCCACAACCCGCTCGCCCGCCCCCGGGGCCACAACCCGCTCGCCCGCCCCCGGGCCATAACCCGCTCGCCCGCCCCCGGGGCCACAACCCACTCGCCCGCCCCCCGGGGCCACAACCCACTCGCCCGCCCCCGGGCCAGGCCTGCCGGAGAGCAAACCCCCTGGTCGGACCCCACCGCGGGCCTAGGACGGCCCTGAAATCCCCAGACCCCCCAAATCCCGAGACTGGCTCCCAGAATCTCATGATTTTCTGCAAAGCTCCTCTTGGGGTTTGGGGCCCTCCCCGGGGGTGGGGGGCAGGAGCTCACCCCCCACATCTGCCTGGCTCCTGCCCAGCTGTTAATCCTGCCCCCCAGCTCCCCATGGGCTCAGCTCCCCCACCCCAGTGCCGCTGTCTGTCACGGACTCACAGATCGTGCCCACTCTTGGCCCCGTGGGGTCCGTGGGGGGTGCCCCTTTCAGTGCGACAGCCCTTCTCGGGGGTCCCCTCTCTCTCGGGGTCAGGCCCCTCCACCTCCTGGAGCCGCACCTCTCGGAGCCTTAGCACGTCTGTCTCTGCCGTGGGCCCCCTCAGGGAGTCCCCTCGCTCTGGACCCCCGGGGCCTCCACCCCCGAAGGGACGATGCCCCCCCCCGGCCCTGTTCTCTAGCCTAGAGCGACTCTCAGCCAGCGTCACACAGGAGGTTTATTGAGCGTTGACCCCAGCACAGGAAACTCTCTGACCCTGAGGACTGGCCTCCCTCAGCCCAGCACATCCCAGTCTCTCTGCATCCTGGGGGGCTCTGCCTGCTCCCCCTCTCCAGCCCAGAGCCCCCCTGCTCCCAGCTGGGCATCTGAGATCCCCGGCCCCAGGCCCCGCCTCTGTCCATTGTCTTCTCTCCAGGGAAACAGGGTCACTGGGCCCCCTCTCCCCTCTTCTATCCTCTGGCTGGACCCGGCTGGTCAGGTCACCGGGGTCCTTTCCCCACAGCCCATTGTCCTCCCACTGGCCAGAACCGGCTGCATCTCCTGAGCTGCGTCTCCGGGTCGGGGTCTCAGGTCACCGGTCGCTGGGGTCTCCGTCCTCCAGGCCATTGGCAGGGGTCCCACGTCCTCTCTCCGGTCCTGTGTACCCACAAACTCCCTCTCCCCTCCCCTCGTTAAACCAGTAACCCCCAGGGAAACTGAGTCCCACCCCCTCCGCATGCAAGCAAGCAAATCCCCCACTTCGTCACCCCCATCGCCCTCCACTCACCCTCCCAGCACAGCCCCTCGGCTCAGCACCCACCAGCCATGCAGCCCCCCAGGGCAGGGACTGGCTGGCTTGGGGGGCAGGGAATGGGGCAGGGACTGGCTGGCTTGGGGGGCAGGGAATGGGGCAGGGACTGGCTGCTCAGGGGGGCAGTTACCAGATTCTCACCCCTTCCCCCCCCCGCAGTGAACGCCTCCAGCCCGGCCGTCCCGACAGCGCCCCCGGACAAGCCAACGTGCAAGGACTGTGCCAAGGAGCCAGGGTGAGACCTGGGGACCCCCCGACACTGTCTGGGGCGGAGATGGGGAACCCGTGTGTCCAACCTCAGGGGGCCCTGGGCTGGGAGGCTGGGAGCAGCAGGGGGTGCTGGGCTGGGTGGACTGGGGGGGTCCCTGGGGGCATGGATCCCCCCGAGTTTAATGCTCCACTTCTCCAGCAGGGGGCACTGATCTGGGGGATGGGTGGGGGTCAGTGGGGGTGGGGGACAGGAGGGGGTGCTGGGCTGGGGGCAATGGGGGGGTCAGTGGAGGCATGCCCCCACGAGTGTAACGCCGCAGTTCTCCGGCAGGGGGCGCTGATCTGGGGGATGGCTGGGGGCAGCGGGGGGTCAGTGGGGGCATGCCCCCCCCCGAGTGTAACACTGCAGCTCTCTGGCAGGGGGCACTGATCTGGGGGATGGGTGGGGGCAATGGGGGGGTCAGTGGGGGCATGCCCCCCCCGAGTGTAACGCCGCGGCTCTCCGGCAGGGGGCGCTGATCTGGGGGATGGGTGGGGGTCAGTGGGGGTGGGGGACAGGAGGGGGTGCTGGGCTGGGGGCAGCGGGGGATCAGTGGAGGCATGCCCCCCCCGAGTGTAACGCCGCGGGTCTCCGGCAGGGGGCGCTGATCTGGGGGATGGCTGGGGGCAATGGGGGGTCAGTGGGGGCATGCCCCCCCCGAGTGTAACGCCGCGGCTCTCCGGCAGGGGGCGCTGATCTGGGGGATGGCTGGGGCAATGGGGGGGTCAGTGGGGGCATGCCCCCCCCGAGTGTAACACTGCAGCTCTCTGGCAGGGGGCACTGATCTGGGGGATCGGTGGGGGCAATGGGGGGTCAGTGGGGGCATGCCCCCCCGAGTGTATCGCCGCGGCTCTCCGGCAGGGGGCGCTGATCTGGGGGATGGCTGGGGGCAGCAGGGGGGCAGTGGGGGCATGCCCCCCCGAGTGTAACGCCGCGGCTCTCCGGCAGGGGGCGCTGATCTGGGGGATGGCTGGGGGCAGCGGGGGGTCAGTGGGGGCATGCCCCCCCGAGTGTAACGTCGCGGCTCTCCGGCAGGGGGGCGCTGATCTGGGGGATGGCTGGGGGCAATGGGGGCTCAGTGGGGGCATGCCCCCCCCGAGTGTAACGCCGCGGCTCTCCGGCAGGGGGCGCTGATCTGGGGGATGGCTGGGGGCAATGGGGGGTCAGTGGGGGCATGCCCCCCCCCCGAGTGTAACGCCGCGGCTCTCCGGCAGGGGGCGCTGATCTGGGGGATGGGTGGGGGTCAGTGGGGGTGGGGGACAGGAGGGGGTGCTGGGCTGGGGGCAGCGGGGGGTCAGTGGGGGCATGCCCCCCCCCGAGTGTAACGCCGCGGCTCTCCGGCAGGGGGCGCTGATCTGGGGGATGGCTGGGGGCAATGGGGGGTCAGTGGGGGCATGCCCCCCCCCGAGTGTAACGCCGCGGCTCTCCGGCAGGGGGCGCTGATCTGGGGGATGGCTGGGGGCAGCGGGGGTGGGGGACAGGAGGGGGTGCTGGGCTGGGGGCAGCGGGGGGTCAGTGGGGGCATGCCCCCCCCCGAGTGTAACGCCGCGGCTCTCCGGCAGGGGGCGCTGATCTGGGGGCAGCGGGGGGTCAGTGGGGGTGGGGGACAGGAGGGGGTGCTGGGCTGGGGGCAGCGGGGGGTCAGTGGGGGCATGCCCCCCCCCCTGAGTGTAACGCCGCGGCTCTCCGGCAGGGGGCGCTATCTCTGCCAGGGGAACATGCTGGTGAGTGACATGGTGACCAGCGGGTACAAGCTGTCGGGCACCTGCCGGAGCAAACCCCGAGGTGAGCAGAGCCCCCCCCCCACCGCTCCCCTCCCCCACATCACCCCCTCCCCACCCCACCCCCATTCACCTTCCCGTCTCGGCCCCAGGGAAATGCGGCCATGGGGGGCGGAACGACGTGACCCAGAACTTCTCCCCGACCGGCGGCATCAACAAAGAGACCTCGGACCCCCAGCTCTCGCCCCACCACCACCTGCACCGCCAGGCCGCGGACCTGGCCACCCGGGCCACGCGGGACTTCTTCGTGGGACCAGGTGAGAGCCCCTCGGCCGGCCGGCGCCCCTCACTCCCGACCCGCAGCCCCCCACAGCCGGCCACCGCCCCTCACTGCCGACCCACAGCCCCCCGCCAGCCGGCGCCCCTCACTCCCGACCCGCAGCCCCCCGCCAGCCGGCGCCCCTCACTCCCGACCCGCAGCCCCCCGCCAGCCGGCGCCCCTCACTCTCGACCCGCAGCCCCTCGGCCGGCCGGCGCCCCTCACTCCTGACCCGCAGCCCCCCGCCAGCCGGCGCCCCTCACTCCCGACCTGCAGCCCCCCACAGCCGGCCAGCGCCCCTCACTCCCGACCCACAGCCCCCTTGGCCGGCCAGCACCCCTCACTCCCGACCTGCAGCCCCCTGCTCCACCAGCCGGCGCCCCTCACTCCCGACCTGCAGCCCCCCGCAGCTGGCCAGCGCCCCTCACTCCCGACCCGCAGCCCCCCGCAGCCGGCCACCGCCCCTCACTCCCGACCCGCAGCCCCCTCAGCCAGCCAGCGCCCCTCACTCCCGACCTGCAGCCCCCCGCAGCTGGCCAGCGCCCCTCACTGCCAACCCGCAGCCCCCTGCTCCGCCAGCCGGCCACTGCCCTCACTCCCAACCCGCAGCCCCCCTCAGCCGGCCAGCACCCCTCACTCCCGACCCGCAGTCCCCCGCTCTGCCAGCACCCTTCACTCCCAACCCGCAGCCCCCTCGGCGGCCGGTGCCCCTCACTCCCGCCCCGCAGCCCCCGCCCCACTGAGGCGTGTTGGGTCCCGCAGGCTCGGGGCTCCTGGCCCAGGTGGGCTCGGCCGCCTTCCGGAAGCTCTTCAACCTGGCCGGCTACTCGCTGACCTTCGCCATCGACACGACGGGCAGCATGAGCTCCGACATCGCCCAGGTCCAGCGCGTCTGCCTGGAACTCATCCGCCAGCACGTGGGCTCTGCCGACGCGCCCCACAACTACGTGCTGGTGCCGTTCAATGACCCAGGTAGGGCCCCGATCCCCCTGCGCCCCGATCCCCTGGTACGGCCCCAATCCCCCTGTGCCCCGATCCCCCTGCGCCCCGATCCCCTGGTACGGCCCCGATCCCCCTGTGCCCTGATCCCCCTGCGCCCCGATCCCCTGGTACGGCCCCGATCCCCCTGCGCCCCGATCCCTGGTACGGCCCTGATCCCCCTGCGCCCCGATCCCCCTGTGCCCCGATCCCCCTGCGCCCTGATCCCCCTGCGCCCCGATCCCCTGGTACGGCCCCAATCCCCCTGTGCCCCGATCCCCCTGCGCCCCGATCCCCTGGTACGGCCCCGATCCCCCTGTGCCCTGATCCCCCTGCGCCCCGATCCCCGGTACGGCCCCGATCCCCCTGCGCCCCGATCCCTGGTACGGCCCCGATCCCCCTGCGCCCCGATCCCCCTGTGCCCCGATCCCCTGGTACGGCCCCGATCCCCCTGCGCCCCGATCCCCTGGTATGGCCCCGATCCCCCTGCGCCCCGATCCCCTGGTACGGCCCCGATCCCCCTGCGCCCTGATCCCCTGGTACGGCCCCGATCCCCCTGCGCCCCGATCCCCTGCGCCCCGATCCCCTGGTATGGCCCCAATCCCCCTGTGCCCTGATCCCCCTGCGCCCCGATCCCCCAGTATGTCCCCGATCCCCCTGTGCCCCGATCCCCTGGTACAGCCCCGATCCCCCTGTGCCCCGATCCCCCTGTGCCCCGATCCCCCTGCACCCCGATCCCCCTGCGCCCCGATCCCCCTGCGCCCCGATCCCCTGGTATGGCCCCGATCCCCCTGTGCCCCGATCCCCCTGCGCCCCGATCCCCCGGTACGGCCCCGATCCCCCTGTGCCCCGATCCCCTGGTACAACCCCGATCCCCCTGCGCCCCGATCCCCTGGTATGGCCCCGATCCCCCTGCGCCCCGATCCCCCTGCGCCCCGATCCCCTGGTATGGCCCCAATCCCCCTGTGCCCCGATCCCCCTGCGCCCCGATCCCCTGGTACGGCCCCAATCCCCCTGTGCCCCGATCCCCTGCGCCCCGATCCCCTGGTATGGCCCCAATCCCCCTGCGCCCCGATCCCCCTGCGCCCCGATCCCCTGATACGGCCCGATCCCCCTGCGCCCCGATCCCCCTGCGCCCCGATCCCCTGGTACAGCCCGATCCCCCTGCGCCCCGATCCCCCGGTATGTCCCCGATCCCCCTGTGCCCCGATCCCCCTGCGCCCCGATCCCCCGGTACGGCCCCGATCCCCCTGTGCCCTGATCCCCCTGCACCCCGATCCCCTGGTACAGCCCCGATCCCCCTGCGCCCCGATCAACCTGTGCCCCGATCCCGCCGCCCCACAGCTATGTGCTGGTGCCCTTCAGCGACCTGAGTATAGCCCCAAACGCCCGACCCCCTGAACTCCGATCCCCCCGCACCCGGATTCCCCTGCACCCCGATCCCCCAGTATGGCCCCGATCCACCGATCCCTCTGATCCACCGATCCCCCCGCGCCCCACTGCTACGTGCTGGTGCCCTTCAGTGACCCGGGTATGGCTCCGAACGCCCGGTGCCCCTGCGCCCTCCTCCCCCTGCGCCTGCCCCCCATTCACCTCCCCTCTCCCCGCAGATGTGGGACCCGTCTACACCACCCAGGACGTGGGGCAGTTCGAGGCGGCCATCGCGCGGCTGGTGGTGAATGGTGGTGGGGACTGTCCCGAGCTGGCGCTGACCGGCCTGGAGATGGCGCTGCGGGCGAGCGAGCCCCGGTGAGCCCCCCACTGCCCCCCGAGTCCCCCAACCTCCCACTGCCCCCCCATTGCCCCCCGAGCCCCCTGCTGCCCCCTGACCTCCCACTGCCCCCACTGCCTCCAACATCCCCAACCCCCCGTGCCCCCCCACTAACCCTGAACCCCACCAAAGTCCACCCACCCCCCCAAGCCCCCCACTGCCCCAAGCCTCCCAAATCCCATCCCCAACTTCCCCCCAGGTTGGAGCCCCGGAGCCCCAAACTGCCGCCTGACCCCCCCAACCTCCTCCCATCCTGCCAGCCCCCCTTCCCAGGCCAGCCCCATGCCCCCCCAGGACGAGCCCCGGCCCCCACCTCACCTCTGTCCCCTGCCCCCCGCCCGCCAGCTCGAAATCTTCCTCTTCTCGGACGCGGGGGCGAAGGACGAGGCCCGGCTGGAGCAGGTCAAGGTGCTGGTGGAATCGACCCGCAGCCAAGTCAACGCCCTGCTGACGGGGTATTGCGCCACCCGCAGCGCCCGGGGTGAGCACGGCGAGTGGGGGCAGGGCTGGGACCCCTGGGGGGCGTCGGCTCCCATCTGGCCCCAGGGCGGGGACTGGCTGGCTCAGGGGGGCGGGGAATGGGACAGGGGCCTGTCCCCTCTAGGGGGCGCCGGCTCCCATCCGGCCCCAGGGTGAGACTGGCTGGCTCAGGGGGTGGGGAATGGGGCGGGGGCCTGTCCCCTCTAGGGGGCGCCGGCTCCCACCCGGCCCCAGGGCGGGGACCGGCTGGCTCTGGGGGGCGGGGAATGGGGCAGGGGCCTGTCCCCTCTAGGGGGCGCCGGCTCCCACCCAGCCCCAGGGCGGGGACTGGCTGGCTCAGGGGGGCGGGGAATGGGGCAGGAGGGCGCTGTCTCTAATCCGGCCCCAGGGTGGGGGACCGGCTGGCTCTGGGGGGCTGGGAATGGGGGATGGGGCTTTTCACCCTTCTTGTCCGTCCGTCCGTCCCCCCAGCCGTGAACATCTTTGAGGAGCTGGCAGCCTTCTCGGGGGGCTACTATGTGCTGACGTCGAAGGCTGAGCTCTCGGGGGTGCTGGGGGTCATGGAGCTGGCCCTCAACGCGGCCCCCATCACGGTGACCCGGGCCCGGCTCCTCGGCTCCCGCTTCCCCTTCCCCGTGGACGACACCCTGAGCGAGCTCTCCGTGTCCGTGCGCAGCCTGGCCGGCAGCAGCTTCAGCGTCTCCCTCCTGCAGCCCTCAGGTAGGGGGCGCTCTCCCCCCCACCCCCCGCGCACTGGGCTGCCCTTCTGCAGGGTTGTTATAGGTGGCTGTTTTCCCGGCTCCCCCACACCCCACCCCAGAGGTGGCTGCATTTCCACACTGGGCGATGGATCGCTGTATAACCAGCCCCTGCGCCCAGCCCAGAACCAGCCGCACCTCAGGCCCTGGATAAGCAGCCCCCCCCCCCTCCCCGAGAGGGCCGCGGCTCAGCGCCGGGTGAGGGAGCCAGGTCTCAGCGCCCCCGGTGCCGTGTCGCCCTCACGCAGGCGGGTCGCCGGCCGGTGTGGAGCCGGTGATCAACACGGCCCTGCACAAGGTGCTGAAGCTGCGGCTGGTGGAGGCCGTGGGGACCTGGACAGTGGCACTGACACCCAGCAGCAGCTACGAGGTGGAGATCGGGGGCAAGAGCCTGTTGGACGTGACCCTGCAGATCCTGGAGCGACGCCAGGACCTGGTGCTGCCCATCCAGGGCCGGCCCGTGCGAGGTAACGCCCGTGCGAAGTAACGCCCGTGCGAGGTAACGCCCGTGCGAAGTAACGCCCGTGCCAGGTAATGTCTGGGCGAGGTAACGCCCAGGGGAGGTAACATCCGTGCAAGGTAATGCCCAGGGGCGGTAACATCTGTGCAAGGTAATGCCCGTGCAAGGTAACGCCCGTGCGAGGTAACGCCCGTGCGAAGTAACGCCCGAGCGAGGTAATGCCCAGGGGAGGTAACACCCGTGCCAGGTAATGCCCATGCCAGGTAACGCCCGAGCGAGGTAATGCCCAGGGGCAGTAACATCTGTGCGTGGTAACGCCCATGCAAAGTAACACCCGTGCCAGGTAATGTCTGGGTGAGGTAATGCCCATGCTAGGTAACGCCCGAGCGAGGTAATGCCCAGGGGAGGTAACGCCCGTGCAAAGTAATGCCCAGGGGAGGTAATGCCCGTGCGAAGTAACGCCCAGGGGAGGTAACATCTGTGCAAGGTAATGTCCGTGCAAGGTAACGCCCATGCCAGGTAATGCCCGGGGAGTACCGGGGGGCTCTGTGCTGACTCCCATCTCTCTGTGCCCCCCCGCAGGGGCGAATTACACCGTCTCAGCCCGGCTGCTGGGGGAGGCACGTGGCGCCCGGCTGCTCCGGCTCCTGGCCCTGGACGGTGCCGGGGGCCCGGTGGGCACCGCGCCCCTGAACCAGAGCACAGATGCCAGCGGGAACCTCCTGGCCCTGGCGCCCATCAGCTTCCAGCTGCCGGTAAGGACCCGCTGTGGGGCGCCCCGATGTCCCCCCCCGCCAAGCCGGGCCCCCCCTTTCAGCTCTGTTCTCTGCCCCCCCACAGGCCACGGTGCTGGGCGTGGAGGGGCTGACGGGCGCTGGGCTCCCCTTCACCCGCCTCCGCCCCGACCCCATGGCCACTGAGTCAGTGCAGGTCCGGGCCCTGGACGGGCAGAACGGTGAGTGTCTGGAGGGGGGGGCTAATCCCGCCCCCCCCAGTCCGCCATCGCCTCTCCCCCACCCCATGCCCCTCCCCCTCCTGCCATCCTGCCCCCCCGCCACTCACCCCACTGCCAACTGCCCCCCTGCACCCCCACAGCCCCTCCCCTGCTCTAACCCACTAGAGCCCCCCCCCCTCCCCTCCCCTCTCCCAGCCAGGAAGAGAACCCAGGAGTCCTGGCTCCCAGCTCCCTCCCCCCGGCCTGGTTCTATCCCACCAGACCCATTGCCCCTCCCCCCACCAGCTGCCTCATCCAGCCCCCCTCCCCAAAGACCTGCCCCCCCTCCCCCACCTCTCTCCACCATAGCCCCTCCCCATCCACTGCCCCGCCCCTCCCCAATTCTCCGCCCCACCTCTCTGCCATAGCCCCTCCCCCTCCCCCTCCCCAATGCTCCGCCCCATTTCTCCCCCCACCCCCTCGCTCACCCGCTCCGTGGCCCCCCCAGGCACGCTGCTGCCGGGCACGGTGACGCGGCTGGCGGTGCTGGTTGTGAACGACGGGGCCGAGGCCACGTTCACCTTCTCGGTGACCGACGAACTGGGGCTGCTGCAAGGCTACGACCCCCCCGGGGGGCGCCTAGGACCCGGTGCCAGCGTCGTCCTCAGCGGGACCTTCGCCGCCCCCGCCAGCCACACCGGCTTCTCCTCCAGGTGAGGCCCCCAAGCCCCTCGCGGGTCCGGGACGGGACCCGGGGGAATCTCGCCCGTTTCAAGGGGCCGAAATGCAACATTTTGACACGTTTTGGGAGGATTTGGGGGAATTTGCAGAAGGTAAAAGGGGAACGAAATTCGACTTGTCCAGTGCGGCAGGGGTGGGGGGGTGTTCACAAGGAATCTGAGCTGAAATTGGCCCCAAAAGAGAAAAAAAATTAAACCATTTTCACTGACGTTGGGGGGCAGGGAACCAAAATCCGAAGGGACGTTTGGCGTTTTGGCCAAAAGGTTTGAAAAACATCAAGGCAGATGTTTTGGTCGGGGCTCAGAAATGTTCAGCTGAAATCTCGGCTGCTGTTTGAAATCGCAACGAACCGTGTGGCCGGAATCCCAAATGCGGCAACGAAAACTTTCAGCACCGTTTGGAAAATGTGGAACATTTCGGCGACGGCGTTTCGGGGCTGCAAAGGACGCCGGCCCGTTCCGTCGCGTGTCGTGGACGAATGGGAGGGACGCTGCGGGAAAGTCGCACTGATTTTTCGGGGTGGGTGTCAAAATTTCCACTACAATTTTTGAGGCAACTTTTTACAATTTCAACGTTAACATTCAAATGTTAACATTTTTAAAAGTTCAAATGTTCCGCCAAAGTCAAAATTCCAGCTAAAAGTTTTGGTGAATTAAAAAAAAATTAGCTCAAAACTTTGGAGAATTTTTATAAACCAGCTACATTTGGGGGAGGGGGGAATTTCCACTTCACGTTTTTCAAACCAAATGCATCACATTTTTGGCAGAATTTGAACCGTTGAAAATGTTCCTGAAATGCCAAACATTTCGCGCTGTAACTTTTTGCAAAATTAAAACAAATTTCAAAAAGTAAAGAAAACAACTACAATTTTGAATGCCCGCCCTGACGTTTCAACAACAATTCCTTGAATTCCAAAAAATATCAACAAAATTTTCCATGAAATTTCAGCTGAAACATTCAGTGACCGGTCGGCTGAAATTGTTGATGAAATTCAACAGCCCAGTTCCACGACAGCGTTGGATGAAACCCCAAACATTTTGATTGCCAAAAACACCACCTGCAAATGTTCGGTACCATTTGCTCAAAAACGTTCGATGACATTTAAAATTTCAGCCGCCATTTTTGACGACGTTCAGTTTTCAGCAACATCGTCGGCTTTGCAACCAAAACACTGGGACTGAAATTCGCAACGGAATTTCAAAATTCCATAAAACGCCCCCAAAAAACCCAGATCCAAGAACGGGGAATGTCCAAAATGTTCATCCCAACTTCAACGCAGCTCTAATTACGCGGATCCATAATTATTAATCACCATTATTAATGGGAGTTTTAGGCAGCCACAGTGTTTCACGTAACACCCAGCTCGGGCGCAATCTTCTAACGCAAACACACACCCCCGCCTCTCCCCAGCATCGCGACGTTTATGGCACAAAGTTCGTCAGCTCATAATTACGTGAAAATCCCCATCATGGTGGTGCCAGAAGACGCCGTGGTGAGTTGGCTTCAGAGCCAGCCCGCGCTCTCCCTTCCGACGGCGTTGCGTTGGGTCGCTGGCATCCCCCGCTCATCGCTTGCCAATAATCGATGATCTCTAAATGATCGCTCCCTGGCTAGCATTGACAACTCCTGGCCAATCATGCGTCACTCCCAATGACAATTGATGATCATTAACGATGGCTAATGGACGGCCGGTTATCGGGCATTAATCAGCGATCGTGAACTATTGGCTATTGGTGGTGGCCAAGAGTCACGTATCGATCGCTGGCCATTGGCTCCTGCTCACCGATGGCCAGTGATGAGCGATCAATTTCCGAGTATTGATGACGAGTCACCGCAGTTAATGCCGGATTCTCCTCTCGCCGGAGGACGGTCGATTGTTGACGTCGGCACTGCTGACTTTCCCGGCTGGCTGCTCTAACCCCCGCATGGTATTTCGTGGCTGGCTGATTATTGATTATTGGCAACTGATTCGCTGTCCCCAACCTTCGCCTATTGATTATTGATTCCCAGTTACTGGTGACTGATTCGCTGTCCCCAACCTTCGCCTATTGATTATTGATCCCCAGTTACTGGTGGCTGATTCGCTGTCCCCAACCTTCGCCTATTGATTATTGATCCCCAGTTACTGGTGGCTGATTCGCTGTCCCCAACCTTCGCCTATTGATTATTGATCCCCAGTTACTGGTGGCTGATTCGCTGTCCCCAATCTTCACCTATTGATTATTGATCCCCAGTTACTGGTGGCTGATTCGCAGTCCCCAATTTCTCCGCAGTGGGGGCTGACCCCAGTTCTCCAGGGCTACTAGGGTCCCTCCCTGGCTAGTGATTACTGATCTTGATTCCCTGCTCTTTGGGTGCTGAGGGCGGATTTTTTGTCCCCCTCCCGACAGGTGACGGATGAGAACCCGCCGGCCCACAGGCTGCTGGAGCTCTCCATGCCCTGCGCGGGCAGCATCCAGCACGACCCCGACTGCGCCCGGCACGTCTGGACCATGAGATTTCACGCGGTCGATGCGGAGAGTCCGGTGACGGTCCGGGTCGGCGCCAACCCCTCTGGGCTGAGCTGCCGCCCGCGGGGACCCAGCGCGGACGAGGGCCTCGTGTGTGACTATCGGTGGGTAATAGTCCCGGTGCCCCTCACTCCCGACCCGCAGCCCCCTCGGCTCCCCCCCAGCTCTGCCGGTGCCCCTCACTCCCGACCCGCAGCCCCTGCCAGCGCAGCCCTGCCCCCCAGCTCTGCCGGTGCCCCTCACTCCCGACCCGCAGCCCCTGCCAGCCCAGCCCTGGGCCCCCCCAGCTCTGCCGGTGCCCCTCACTCCCGACCCGCAGCCCCTGCCAGCGCAGCCCTGCCCCCCCAGCTCTGCCGGTGCCCCTCACTCCCAACCCGCAGCCCCTGCCAGCCCAGCCCTGCCCCCCAGCTCTGCCGGTGCCCCTCACTCCCAACCCGCAGCCCCCTCGGCTCCCCCCAGCTCTGCCGGTGCCCCTCACTCCTGACCCGCAGCCGCCTCGGCTCCCCCCCACCTTTGCCGGTGCCCCTCACTCCCAACCCGCAGCCCCTGCCAGCCCAGCCCTGGGCCCCCAGCTCTGCCGGTGCCCCTCACTCCCGACCCGCAGCCCCTGCCAGCCCAGCCCTGCCCCCCGAGCTCTGCCGGTGCCCCTCACTCCCGACCCGCAGCCCCTGCTAGCCCAGCCCTGCCCCCCCCCCAGCTCTGCCGGTGCCCCTCACTCCCGACCCGCAGCCCCTGCCAGCCCAGCCCTGCCCCCCCACTCTGCCGGTGCCCCTCACTCCCGACCCGCAGCCCCTGCTTATCCGTCCTGTCTCTGTTGCCCGACGCAGCTGGACGTGCTGCTTCCCGTACGCGGAGGTGCTGGTCAGCGATGAGAACGGAAACACAGACGCCTTCACTGTGGACTATCGGACACCCGGCCCCACCGCAGCATGGTAACCCTCCCTCCCCCCACGGGCCTAGCCATGAGCGGGGGTGGGGCCCCGATGCCTGGGTTCTCTCCCCGGCTCTGGGCGGGGAGTGGGGGCTGGTGGTTAGAACAGGGGGGGCTGGGAGCCAGGACTCCTGGGTTCTCTCCCGGCTCTGGGAGGGGAGTGGGGGCTGGTGGGTTAGAGCAGGGGAGGCTGGGAGCCAGGACTCCTGGGTTCTCTCCCCGGCTCTGGGCGGGGAGTGGGGGCTGGTGGGTCAGAGCAGGGGGGGCTCAGAGCCCGGACTCCTGGGTTCTCTCCCTGGCTCTGGGAGGGGAGTGGGAGCTGGTGGGTCAGAGCAGGGGGGGCTCAGAGCCCGGACTCCTGGGTTCTCATCCTTAATGTGACTCTCTTTCTCCCCACAGGTGAGTGGGGGTCCTGTGCTCACCCCATGGCTCAGCAGGGGAGGGGAACCCCCAGTTCCCGCCGAGTGACCAAAATGGAAGTTCTTTGGGGGCTTTAAGCTTTCAATAAACGCAGGCACCCAGCAGGTCGAGGCATCTCTGTGATCATTTCATCGCCACGGAGCTGGGCTCGGTGGCGACCCCTGGCCCGGCACTGGGACGCTGCCCCTCTGCGGGGGGCAGGTTATAGGGGGATCCCTCACTAAGCACCGAGACACAGCCCCACTCTGGAGGGGAACAGAGGCTGGTTACCCGGGGACCGCTTGCCTGGCCCTCAGATGCAGCTGGCTCTGGGGTGGGGGACCATCAAATAGAACAAAATGTCTGGGACAAGACTGGGGTCTCTGGGCTGGCACCGACTGCTGGGGAGAGCGCCCCCTGCTGCCCCCTGCAGCCCTGGCCCCCCAGCACAGTGACACCCCCTCCCCCCCGGAGTCAACGGCTCCTATAGGCGGCAGAAGGGGAAGTGGCCGGTGTCTATAAAGGCCGGGCCCCAGCTGCGGAAGGGGGAAGTGGCCTTGAGGCATCGGCCTGGACTCCGGGGTCCAGCGTGGGAGGCCGAGACCGGAGCAAACATGAGCTCCCAGAAGAATCCACAAGGTACTGTTCCAGTCTCCTGCTCCGAAGCTCCCCGGATGCCTGGGTCCTCTTCCCCATCCAGGTCTCCCCCACATCCCAGCCCGGATGCCTGGGTCCCATTTCCCATCCTGACCTCCCTCCCCCCACCTCCTCGGAGTCCTGGGTCCCCTTCTCCTGCTCCCCGGATGCCTGGGTCCTATTCCCCATCCTGGTTTCCCCCACATTCCACCCCGAATGCCTGGGTCCCATTTCCCATCCTGACCTCCCTCCCCCCACCTCCTCGGAGTCCTGGGTCCCCTTCTCCTGCTCCCCGGAAGCCTGGGTCCCATTCCCCATCCTGGTTTCCCCCACATTCCACCCCGGATGCCTGAGTCTCATTTCCAGTCCTCATCTCCCTCCCGCCACCTCCTTGGACTCCTGGGTCCCGTTCCCTGTACCGGTCTCCAAGTCCACCCCACATGCCTGGGTCCTGTTCACTATCCTCCCCGCTCTCTACAGGCTGAGCGCACGGCAGGGTCCCTTGGGAGTGAGTGCCCTCCCGGATGCCTGGGTCCCATTCCCTCGCTGCACAGGGGCTGGCAGCGCTGCGGGGTCCCCTACCCCCCATGGACGCGTGGGCGGGTTGGGGGAGGGGTGTTTCTCTCCTCTCACACCCCCGGGCTCCCGATCCTTCTGTCAGTTCCTCCTGCCGGGCGGGGAAAGGCAGCAAAAGCGAAACTACCTCAGGCTAACCCCAGAAAGGGGAAACCAGCCGGCCCGAGAAAGAGGAAACCCAGAGCCTGAAAGGGGGGCTGGGCTAGCAGGGGCTGCGGGGCGGGAGTGAGGGGCACTGGCAGAGTTGGGGAGGGACAGGGCCAGGCTAGCAGGGGCTGCGGGTCGGGAGTGAGGGGCACTGGCTGAGCTGGGGGGACCCGGGCGGCTGCGGGTCGGGAGTGAGGGGCACCGGCAGAGCTGGGGGGACCCAGGGACTGCGGGTCGGGAGTGAGGGGCACCGGCAGAGCTGGGGGAGCCCGGGGGGCTGCGGGTCGGGAGTGAGGGGCACCGACAGAGCTGGGGGGGGCCCGGGGGGCTGCGGGTCGGGAGTGAGGGGAACCGGCAGAGCTGGGGGAGCCCGGGGGGCTGCGGGTCGGGAGTGAGGGGCACCAGCAGAGCTGGGGGGGCCCGGGGGGCTGCGGGTTCGGAGTGAGGGGCACCGGCAGAGCTGGGGGGGCCCGGGGGGCTGCGGGTCGGGAGTGAGGGGCACCATTAACCCTTTGTTCCCCCCGCCAGGGGGCAAGGCCTTCGGGGCGCTGAAGGCCCAGCAGGAGGAGGGTCTGGACTCTCTCAATAAGGTAGACGGCCCCCCCCGGGGGTCTGTGGGGGCCCCAGGGATGGGGGAGGGGAATGGGCCCCACAGCCCCCCCCCCACGTCCAGCCCAGGTGTGTCAGACCCTGGATCACCCCCAGTTTGCTGTGCCCAGGGCGGAGCTACCCGTTGTCATGGTGTCACAGCCAGCTCGTGATGTCGGGGGGGGGATGTTACGAGGCTCCGGTGTCACTCACCGCGGGCTGTGATGTCACTGTGACGTGTGATGTCATGTCCTGAGCCAGGCAGCATCACTCCGGTGTGTGATGATGTCACGCTCGGCACCCTGTGATGTCATACCCAGGGGGCTGTGATGTCATACAGCTGTGAGGTCACCCACCCGGGATTCTTGTGACCTCACATGCCAGTCATTATGAGGTGACAGGGGTGTGATGTCATAAGCCGGGGTGATGTCAGCAGGCTCTGATGTCACACACGGATTCCTGTTATGTCATACTCAGACTGCTGTGATGTCAGGGTTGTGAGGTCACCCGCAGATAATGGTGATGTCATGAGCAGGGCACTGATATCACCCACTGAGGTCCTCTGACCCCCCCACGCCACTGCCCACCACCATGGGGCTGCCCCCCCAGCTCCGCCCCCAACCAAGCCCCCGCTCTCTGCCCCCAGCTCCACCCCCCAACACAGCCCTCTTTCCCTACCCAGCTCCGCCCCCAACCCAGCCCCGTCTCTCTGACCCCAGGAATTCCTGGATGACCCCAAATACAGCACAGACGAAGACCTGCCGGAGAAGCTGGAGGCCTTCAAGAGTGAGTGACGCCCGAGGGGGCTCATTTGGGTGGGGCCAAGTCCCCTGAGGGCTGAGGGGGAAACCAGGGGTCCCAGGCCCCCTGGGGGTGGGGGGCAGCAGGTGCCAGGGGGCTGGTGATGGGGCAACGCCCCTGAGAGTGAGGGGGAGCAGGAGCCCCGAGTGCCTCTGTCTAATCCTCTTGTCCGTCCGTCCCTCCTGCAGAGAAATACATGGAGTTCGACCTCAACGGAGAGGGGGACATCGGTGAGTTCCCGTGTGCGAGCGTGTGTGTGAATGTGTGTGTGCATGTTTGTGTGTGTGCGACCGTGTGTGTGTACGAGCATGTGTCTGTGAGCGTGTGCGAGCGTGAGCATGTGCGGATGTGTGTGTGCGAGTGTGTGTGCGAGTGTGTTTGTGCGAACGTGTGGGAGTGTGTGCGTGTGTGTGTATGCACGTGCAAGAATGGGTGTGTGTGCGAACGAGCATGTGTGTGTGCGACTGTGTGTGTGCACGAGTGTGTATGCGTGCGAGTGAGCGTGTGTGGGTGTGCGCGCGTGTGTGTGCGAGCGTGGGCGTGTCCCCGCTGGCCCCCTGATCTCTGCTCCCCCCCAGACATCATGGCTCTGAAGCGGATGCTGGAGAAGCTGGGGGCGGCCAAGACCCACCTGGAGCTGAAGAAAATGATCACGGAGGTGACGGGCGGCCAGGGCGAGACCATCAGCTACCGGGACTTCGTCCGCATGATGCTGGGCAAGCGCTCGGCCATCTTCAAACTGTGAGCGCCCCTCACTCCCGACCCACAGCCCCCGTCCCCCCTTTTCCCCCTGCCCGGCCGGTGCCCCTCACTCCCGATCTGCAGCCCCTGTATCCCCCGCCCGGCCGGTGCCCCTCACTCCCGATCCGCAGTCCCTGTATCCCCCGCCCGGCCGGCACCCCTCACTCCCGACCCGCAGCCCCCGGCCCCCTGTTCGCCCTGCCCGGCCGGTGCCCCTCACTCCCGACCCACAGCCCCCCAGCTCTGCCCAGCACCCCTCACTCCCGACCCACAGCCCCTGTATCCCCCGCCCGGCCGGCACCCCTCACTCCCGACCCGCAGCCCCCGGCCCCCTGTTCG
Source organism: Chrysemys picta bellii (assembly GCF_011386835.1). Taxonomy (NCBI): domain Eukaryota; kingdom Metazoa; phylum Chordata; order Testudines; family Emydidae; genus Chrysemys; species Chrysemys picta. The sequence continues at coordinate 1,930,091 of NC_088802.1, read as the reverse complement.
CCCTGCCCGGCCGGTGCCCCTCACTCCCGACCCACAGCCCCCCAGCTCTGCCCAGCACCCCTCACTCCCGACCCACAGCCCCTGTATCCCCCACCCGGCCGGCGCCCCTCACTCCCGACCCACAGCCCCCATCCCCCCTTTTCCCCCTGCCCGGCCAGTGCCCCTCACTCCCGACCCACAGCCCCCGTCCCCCCCGTTCCCCCAGCCCGGCCGGCGCCCCTCACTCCCGACCTGCAGCCCCCGTCCCCCTGTTCGCCCAGCCCGGCCGGCGCCCCTCACTCCCGACCTGCAGCCCCCGTCCCCCCTGTTCGCCCAGCCCGGCCGGCGCCCCTCACTCCCGACCCACAGCCCCCGTCCCCCCTTTTCCCCCTGCCCAGCCGGTGCCCCTCACTCCCGACCTGCAGCCCCCGTCCCCCCTGTTCGCCCAGCCCGGCCAGCGCCCCTCACTCCCGACCTGCAGCCCCCGTCCCCCCTGTTCCCCCCGCCCAGCCAGCGCCCCTCACTCCCGACCCGCAGCCTCCGTCCCCCCTGTCGTTCACCCCGTCTCCGTTCCCCCCGCAGGATCCTGATGTATGAAGACAAAGCCAAGGAGAAGGAGGAGAAGCCGGCCGGCCCCCCCGCCAAGAGGGCCATCACTGACCTCCCCTAGCTGCCCCCGGCGCCCCCCCTCCGGGGGGCTGTTGGGGGCCCCGGGCAGGGAGCTTCTGCACCTCTGCTCTGGGGTTCCCCTGGTTCATGTCACTGCTGGAAACCAAGCCACTAACAACGTCCGTGGGGGAGCAGGGGGGCAGCACCCAGGCTGGGGTGGCAGGGTTGGGGGGGCTGGGGGGCAGCCCGCAGGCTGGGGTGGCAGGGTTGGGAGGGCTGGGGAGTGCAGTTTTGCCGGACCCACTAGGGGGCAGCACATCGGGGGAGCCTGGGGGGCAGGTCCTGGGGGAGGCTGGTTTTGCAGGGGGGCCCTGGGGGCCAGAGCTGAGCCCCCCCTCAGTTCACCTCGACATGTCCCCTGGGCTGAGGATCGTGACCTCTCTCCCACCCCCCCCCCGCGCCCTCTTTGGCCCTAGCTCCTAACTCCCGCCAACCCTGCAAAGGATTCTGGGATTGTCAGACCTTATCACACCTCCCCTATGACTCCCGCCAACCCTGCAAAGGATTCTGGGATTGATAGACCTTGTCACACACAGACCCCCCTCCCCCCCATGACATATGCTAAGCCTGCAAAGGATTCTGGGATTGCCCCTCCCCCCATGCCAGACTCACGCCAACCCCACAAAGGTTTCTGGGCCAGCCAAGGCGGGGGAGGTTAAAGGTCGAGAGCCCCTTGGTACTCATGGGGTCGGTGTGAGGGGTGAAAGGTCAGGGGTCACAGGGGGTGACCCATACGTGCGGCACTGTCAATAAAGGCCTCTTAATGACCCTGCTGTTGCCTGGTGGTTTCTATGAGGGGGTCACTGATCATGGGGGGAGCATGATGTCATCCCCAGCCAATCAGGAGCCTCCAGGCAGGCGCGACGGGGATAGAAGTCTCTGATTGGCCAGGAAGTGGGTGAGTTGGGCTTTTCCGCCCGGGTGGAATGATCCATTAGCAGCAGAGGTGGGAATGTCCCATTATAGAGGGGAAGTGGGGGTGTCTTCCAGGGGAATGGCCCATTCTAGCCGGGGAGGAGGGGTGGGTTGGGATGGAATGTACTATTATAGAAGGGTGGGAGGTATCCCCTGATGGAAAGGTCCATTATAGCAACATAGAATGGGAAGGGCTCTCGAGAGGTGTCTGGTCCGGTCCCCTGCACTCAGGGCAGGACTCAGTATTATCTAGACCAGGGGAGGGTGAACCGGCACCACATCCCTGCGGGGGGGAGGGGACAGAGGGCTCTGTGCGCCGCCCTCGCCTGCAGGCACCGCCCCCGCAGCTCCCATTGGCTGGGAATGGGGACCTGCGGCCAATGGGAGCTTCAGGGGTGGTACCCGCAGGCGAGGGCCTCACACCACCCCCAGGGGCCACTGCCGGACATGCTGGCCACCTCCGGGAGCGGCGCAGGGCCAGGGCAGGCAGGGAGCCTGCCTTAGCCCCCCTGCACGCCCTGCCACCCTGGACCTGCTCCAGGTAAGCAGTGCCAGGCCGGAGCCTGCACCCCGAACCCCTCCTGCACCAAACCCGCTGCCACAGGCCCTCCTGCACCCTGCTCCCCTGCCCTGAGCCCCCTCCTGCACCCCGCCCACACCCCAACCCCTGCCCCTGCCCTACATTCATGGCCCTGCATACGATTTCCCCACCCAGATGTGGCCCTTGGGCCAAAAAGTTTGCCCACCCCTGATCTAGACCATCCCTGACAGGTGTTTGTCCAACCTGCTCTTAAAAATCCCCAATGACGGAGATTCCACAACCTCCCCCGGCAACTTATTCCAGTGTTTAACCACCCTGACAGTTAGGAACTTTTTCCTAATGTCCAACCTAAACCTCCCTTGCTGCAATTTAAGCCCATTGCTTCTTGTCCTGTCCTCAGAGGTTAATGAGAACAATTTACCTCCCTTCTCCTTGTAACAACCTTTTATGTACTTGAAAACTGTTCTCATGTCCCCTCTCAGTCTTCTCTTCTCCAGACTAAACAAACCCAGTTCTTTCAATCTTCCCTCACAGCTCATGTTTTCTAGACCTTTCATCATTTTTGTTGCTCTTCCCTGGACTTTCTCCAATTTGTCCACATCTTTCTTGAAACGTGGCACCCAGAACTGGACACAATACTCCAGTTGAGGCCTAATCAGCGTGGAGCAGAGCGGGAGAATGACTTCTCGTGTCTTGCTTACAACACGCCTGCTAATAAAGCCCAGAATGATGTTCGCTTTTTTTACAACAGTGTTACACTGTTGACACATATTTAGCTCTTGGTCCACTATGACCCCCAGATCCCTTTCCACAGTACTCCTTCCTAAGCAGCTATTGCCCATTTGTTCTTATTGAATTTCATCCTATTGATTACAGCCCATTTCTCCAGTTTTGTCCAGATCATTTTGAATTTTAATCCTGTCCTCCAAAGAACTCGCAACCCCTCCCAGCTCGGTATCGTCCACACACTTTATCAGTGGACTCTCTCTGCCATTATCTAAAACATTGATGAAGATATTGAACAGAACCGGACCCAGAACCGATCCCTGTGGGACCCCACTCGTTATGTCCTTCCAGCGTCACTGTGACCCACTGAGAACTACTCTCTGGAAACGGTTTTCCAACCAGTTCCAAACCCACCTTATAGTAGCTCCATCGAGGTTGCATTTCCCTAGTTTGTTTAGGAGAAGGTCACTCGAGACAGCATCAAAAGCCTCACTAAAGTCCAGATCTACCACATCTCCCACTTCCCCCTACGCAAGAGGCTTGTGACCCTGTCACAGAAAGCTTTCAGGCTGGTCTGACATGCTTTGTTCTTGACAAACCCACGCTGACCGTTACTTATCACCTCCTTATCTTCTAGAGGTATGCAAATTGATTGCTTAATTATTTGCTCCATTATCTTTCCAGGTACAGAAGTTAAGCTGACTGGTCTGTAATTCCCCGGTTTGTCTTTATTTCCCTTTTTATAGCTGGGCACTAGATTTGCCCTTTTCCAGTCTTATGGAATCTTTCCCACCTTCCAGAACTTTTCAAAGATAATCGCTAATAGCTCCGATATCTCCTCAGTCACTCCTTGAGTATTCTAGGATCATTTCATCAGGCCCTGGTGATTTGAAGACATCTAACTTGTCTAAGTAATTTTTGACTTGTTCTTTCCCTATTTTAGCCTCTGATCCTACCTCATTTTCACTGGCATTCACTATGTTAGACGTCCAATCATCACCAGCCTTCTTGGTGAAAACCGAAACAAAGAAGACATTAAGCACCTCTTCCATTTCCACATTTTCTGTTATTGTCTTTCCCCCCTCACTGAGTAACGGGCCTACTCTGTCCTTGGTCTTCCTCTTGCTTCTAATGTATTTGTAGAATGTTTTCTTGTTACCCTTGATGTCTCTAGCTAGTTTGTTCTGGTTTTGTGCCTTGGCCTTTCTAATTTTGTCCCTACATATTTGTGTTATTTGTTTATATTCCTCCTTTGTAATTTGACCTATTTTGCACTTTTTGAAGGACTCTTGAGTTTTAGATCACTGAAGATCTCCTGGTTACGCCAGGCTGGTCTCTTGCCAGACTTCCGTCTTTCCTACGCGGTGGGGTAGTTTGCTCTTGTGCCCTCAGTAACGTCTCTTTGAAAAACTGCCGACTGTCTTCAGTTGTTTTCCCCTTAGACTTGCTTCCCGTGGGATCTGACCTGCCAACTCCCTGAGTTTGCTAACGCCTGCTGCCTTGAAACCCATGGTCTGTATTGTGCTGTTCTCCCACCTACGAATCACCAACTCGACCATTCCAGGGTCACGTCCACGTTCCAATTCTCAATTATAACGGGGGTATAGAACATTCCATGATAGGATGGGGGTGTCGTGAATTATAGGGGGCATTGGAATGTTCCATTATAGCGGGGATGGGGGTGTTAGAATGGGCCATTATAGGTAGAACATTCCATTTTGGAGGGTAGAGGGGTGTCTCTTTGTGGAAGGGCCTATTATCTCCGGGGAGGTGGGCTAGTTCCTGATGGCATGACCCAGATGAGGCAGAGTGGCACAGTCCATTTAATGGGGAGGCGGTGTCTCCTGGTGGAATGGCCCATTACAGCAATCCCGGGAGGGTGCCACTGCGAGGAACTGTCTATTATAGCAGGTGGACTTGGAACATCCCATTATTATATGGAGGGGGAGTTTCCCAGTGGAATGGTCCATTATATTTGTAAGTGAATGTGGTTGGAACTTCTCATTGTAATGGGGAGGTGCCTCTCCAGGTAGAATGGTCCATTATAGCAGGAGGGATTGGAACATCCCATTATAATAACAAAGGGGAGTGTCATGGTGGAATGGTCCTTTATCATTATTGGAGGAGGGGTTGGAATATCCCATTGTACTATGTGGGTGAGGGGGGGTCTCCCAGTGGGACATTTCATGATGGCAGGGCAGGTGTCTATGGCCAGGTCAGGATTAGTCTACAATACATAAACCCCCACTCAGCCTTCCCCTCCCTGGATTCTCCACCCCCCCACCCTGTTCAATGGAGTATGCCCTAATAAACCTCCTCCTTTTCCAGGAGACCCTCCTCTTGGGAATAAATTATGCAAATGATACTGTCCCTCTCTGAAATGTGCATATTTGCATAAATTATGCAAAAATTCTCTCGTTTACATAATTTGCCTTAGGACGCCGCCCCCATTGTTACATAAATTATGCAGATAGAAAAAACTGTTAATGGCCCCCTTTGATTTTTCAAAACCCATGTTAATTACAGGCCCGCCCACATGCGCACTGCATTCCAGCTGGTCCCCTCCTCCTTTCCAATAAATTGTTCAAATCAACTGATTTTATTATGCCAGAAGCCACGCCCCTTATGCAGATTAGGACATTAAATTACCTCAATGGCATTACATCACAATCCAGGATTTATGCAAATTAGAAGGATCTCCAAGTATTAGCCCAGAAGCCTCTTATATTTTGCATACATTATGCTAATGAGCAAAGAGCTCCCTAATAGCCACTCTCCTAGTGCATAAATTATGCAAATATAAAAGAGCTTAATTTGATAACCAGGAACCTCCTTCCCTTCGCAGGTATTATGCAAATGAGAGACAAACTCACAAGACTTCTGTTGGACCACAAACCTCTCCTCTTTTGCATAAATTATGCAAAAGAGAAAGCGTCCGAAACGTCAGCCCCAATCCAAAAGCTCTGTCCTTTTGCATAAATTATGCAAATCACAAACAACCCCCTAAAGGCCACTATTCCATCCTGCAAGAATCCCCACCACTTCTGCATAAATTAGGCAAATTTTTCAGCCCCGTGCCAAAGCTATGGCCCTGGGAAGCCCCGCCCCCTTCCTATTGACCTTTCCCCGCCCCCTCCCAGCCCCTAGCCCCGCCCTTACGCAGCGTGGGGGCGTGGCCTCTCCTGCGCCGCCGGGGCCTGGGACCCGGATGGCCGTTTAGTCGGTGCCGAGACGCCGAGGCTCCCACATCGGGCCCTGGAAAAAAAAAAATAAAACAAGGGGGGGGGGACCCGCCGTAATCCGCATCCATCCTCCGCTTGGCGCCCCCATCCGCTCTCGGGAAGCCCGTATCCGGATAGAGCGGACCGAGCCCGATCCGAAGAGGTGGGTATCGACCCGGTTCCGACCCGCTGGGCTCGGCTCTCAGCCCCTGGAAAGGGGGCGGGGGGGAGACGGCTCGGCTCGAGCCGGTAGAACGTTCAGGCCTCCGCCATCTTGTTCCCAGCCCTCTCCTTCTCCCTACCCCCCCCATCTTCATCCACATCCATCCGCCCCTCGGGGGCCCCCATCCTCCCCCCTGGACCCCCCCATCCCCTCCCAAATCGCTTCCACTACCACCTCCAGGGGGCATTTGCCCCATTGGGGGGCGTCTGGGGTCACTAACCCCCCCAATACCGAGCCTCAGAGAGGAGGGTTCAAGTGACTGTTGAGAGGGGAGTAGTGCCCCCACAATTCCCCAAAACTTGTCCCCCCCCTGGGGTGTGGGCTCCATGAGGGGTCACCATGGGGTGTATGCAGTGGGGGGGCTGGATCCCCTTGCACCCCCCTTTTGGCCCCAGAATTTCAAAGCCACTGAAGCTACCCCAGAAGTTTAAATGGGAATGGGGGGTTAATGGGGTTTTTGGGGTGAGGGTATCGGGGGGGGGCTGGGCAGGTGAGGGGTGACAGGGTGAAGGCTGCTGTTGCCCCCTTCCTCCCCATGGCTGTCAATTTTGCCCCCACGATTCAACCCACTGGAAAAATCCTGCCCGCTCTTTGTGGGGTCCCAGCACATTTGTAGGAGCGGTCTTGGGGTACCACAGAAATCTGGGGTCCGTGGGGATGCCTGGCCAAGGGGTGAATCTCATTGTGCTTTCTCGGTTTCCCTAAAAAAAAAAATCAACCCCAGGGAACACCTCAGCGCTCATTTTGGGTGGGCTTTTGATGCTACTATTGGGGTGACTGAATTTTGGGGTGCACGTTGATGCCAGAGCAGGGCTGCGTCTAAGTGAACCCTCATCTGTATTTCTGGGGTGGAGTTGTTTCATGTATTGGGGTATTGTGATTTGGGGGGAGTCAATCAGGGCTAATTAAATCTCTTTTCATTCTTTCTAGAGCACCCTAAAGTATTTAAGTCACTGCCAAAAACCCAGCCCGCTTTTGCGGGGGGTAAGACGAAATTCTCATGGAAATAATGGTCTGTCATTGAAATGTGGGGTGCATGCTGGTGGCAGAACAGGGGTGCCATTTAATTTCTCTCTTTCCCTCCTGTTATTTAAAGTGGCACCCTGAATTCATCTGAAAAACCCCATCTGCGCTAGAGAGATGGTACTGAAATTTGGGGTGCATGCCTGTTGATCTCGTATAAACCTCCTTTTCTTTTCAACCACACCTGAGAAAAATCTTAAACCGCTGTAAAAAGAGAAAAATACAACCCAACCCCAATTTGGGGGTAATAGACAACTTTCCTCATTCTGGGGTGTTGGTTTAAGACACAGCAGGGGGGTGGATCTAAATGAACCCCCTCCTTTCTTGGCAGTGCCCTCGTATTTTTAAATTACTGGGGGGGGAGGGTCATCCAGTCCCACATTTTCAGGCTGCTGGAAATCGGGGTGTTGCTGAAATCTGGGTAGGGGAAGGTGATTATGAAGCAGGGGGGAGCTTTTCCTAATTTTCCCCACCCTAAAAATATTCCATTGCAATGGAAGGAGAAAATATGGGGTGCTCATAGTAGAATAGGGGGTGAATTAGCCAGTAGTTTGATACCACCCTAAAAAAAGAAACCATTGGCAATTTAAATGATAATCATGGTGGTGTGGAGATTTGGGGGTGTATTTTGGTGGTGGTGTGTAGCTTTACCCCTACAAACCCGTCAGTCCCTCCTTTAAAATGATATTGGGGTGATTCACATTTGGGGTGTGGTGACGGGATGAGGGAAGGTCTGGGTATCACCCCCCACAGAAATAAGCCCCAATGACAAACAAACAAAAAACCAAAATCCACATGGATGTTTATTTGGGGAGGGGGGTGCTGCCGTTTTGGGGTGGTCAATTTGAACTCTACCCTATATTTCAGCACCGCCCTACACCTACCAGTTGAAGGCAACAATCCCAGATTCATTATCAGTCTGTGATTAGGGTGGGAATCAGCGGGTTTGTGTTGGGTTTGGGGGCTGGATTCTTATTTTACTTCTCTTTCTTACCCCATAATTATCCTTTTCTCATAAAGAACGTTTAGGGCTAATATCATTGAATTTGGGGAGGTGGAATCGAAATACTACCCCACCCCTTTATAATGCCAACTCAGGCTTCAGCAGCTACATTATTTATATTCCGTCATTATCGGATTTATTTTTTTTAAATTACGTTGAGAGTGAAATTTGGGGTGTGGAGGGGATTTGGTCTTGATTTTTTTATTTTAAACTAGGAAAGAAGTAAAATAGAGATCTGTGTGAATTTAGCTTTAGAAAGCCATTACGTTTTGGGGCTGTGGAGTTGGTAATTTAAATAAAAAGGAGAGAATATAATGAAGAATGCATACCGTGCTGTCTACTGTAGGACTAATAATACAGATGGAACTGAAATTCCTGACCATTATGTGGGCATTTAAAAGATGGGGGAGCGAAGGGGGGAAAGTGGGGTTGGTCTCCCTCGCTATTTTATTTTCGTTAAAACGTGGGTGTGCGCAGTTGGGGCAAATTATCACCCTATTTTGTGTTGTCTTTCTCGTGAAAATCTGGAGGGCTGGGACAGAACCGAAGAATCAAGGTTAATTAGGCAGCATGCTTAGGGTTACAAGAAAATTAGGAATGGGGGGAAAGGAAGCCGCTAAAATTATGGGTGGGGTCTTCTGATTTGCATGGTCCGGTGAGGTGTCTTTGACATCTAATGATGAATTGAATAGTCAGTCCGTATCTGTGTATCATGGTGACTCTCAGATTAAGGCTGGGGGTCTCTTACCCCCCTGGAATTTATGATGCAAAAACATTCATGAATTCAATCATCGTAAAGGTTTTAAGAGGCTCCCCAGGAGTATGCCGGTGGCACTCTACCAAAGACAATGCTAAATTAATAAACCATTCTAAATGAACAGACATTATAATGAACTAACCCCCCGCTCGAGCTGTATTTGTGTATTGACATCAGGGACCACCCTGGTTATGCTGATGAATGCCAGATCCGAATGGTTTATTAATTCCATCTGCAGTGATATTCAGAATAACCGGCTCTCTGTACACTTATTGTTACCCGACGACACCAGTACGTTTTGCTGAGTTGTGAATGGATCCGCTTTTTGTGGGGGTGATGCTAAAATTATTCCTAGGGGAATCTTTATTTTCGTCTCCCTTCGGTGCTCAAGATGGAGCATCCGTAATGTAGCCAAATTTCTACGTTTCGTGGTAGGGAACTAAATGTATACCATTGCTGCAAAGAGACCGGAGGAAGAATTCTGATTTACCTGTAAGTAAGGCCAGGAGAGATCGTTAAACCTGCCCTTTAATTACTAGATAAATAATCCACGAATATTAGCACGCATCATCTCTCTTAGAGAGGCCCCAAAATTACACTTATTCTAAAGCTCCATTCACAGTTCGAGGGGCAGCCGATGTTACGTGTGACTGGAAAATCCGTCATTTGAATGATCAACATTTGTGCAAAGAACCGGACACCTGAATAGCGAGGGTTTGCCTGGTCCCAAAACAAGATAAAATACAGGATCAATTGTCACTTTCCCAGCGAGTTCGAGTGGATGCTGCCCTGTTCCTGGATACTTCAGATGTAGCGGGATTGGTGCTCTCTGCAACCTCTCTGCTTCCTTCTCCGACAGCTTCCTTCCATCTGCCAATCAAATATCTGTAAAATAAAGGTTCTCCCCCACCCCCCCAAAAAAGGTGTTTTGCCCCTTGATCTCTAAGTAACTTGCAGCCATTTGTGGGAGATAATTGTCATGGTGTTACAATCTTAACACAGAATTTCAAAGATGGGCATTCACACGATACGTGTTAATCCCGCGCTGTATCATTCACCCTTTAATTATATCTAAATCATGTTAATGTTTTGTATTTTTCGGGATCTAGTGGACACAGCTGTGAATTGGACCAGTTATTAATATTGTCTTGTCTACTCCTCACTTTACGATGTGATGGTCCTGTTTATCTAACAATATTTGTATTTCACTGTGGAGTTATGTACCAGGTACACTTAATCCTGCCTGGATGGGCTAGATTCTCTCTTCCAGGCCTACGTTTCTGTCGTTCTGTGGTAGTTGTACCCCCTGTTCGTTTGTTAACAGTGTATATTGTGTGTGTATATTGCTAACGTTCTGTTTAACAATATTTAACAGGATATTTATTCTGGGTGCATTTTAACCTTTGTTCCTAAGAATATCCTGTATTCTCTTTCTTTCTTAGCAATATTTCTTAACAATATCTTGTATTTCTTAGCCATATTTGGTGTGACATTGTTAACACAAGGTACTGCCGACCGATAAGAGGCATGCATAGTATTGTTAAGTGTTTTCGTAAAGTGTTTACTCCATAACTAGATTGTTTCCCCTTTAAATCTTAACAATCTTTGTGGCTCTGGATGTCTTGCTAACAAATAGAGAGGTGTGAACAATCCACATACACAATAAGAATTAAAGTGTTGGCAAATACAGGTACACCTCTACCCCGATATATCTCTGTCCTCGGGAGCCAAAAAATCTTACCGCATTATAGGTGAAAACCGCATCATATCAAACTTGCTTTGATCCGCCGGAGTGCGCAGCCCCGCCCGCCCGGAGCACTGCTTTACCGCGTTATATCCGAATTTGGGTTATATCGGGGTAGAGGTGTACTGCTCTTGAGACAAAAAAAGCTGTTGTTAAGATTTGGGCCCCACCCCGCGATAATGACCCTTAGCTTTTACCTAGCACTTTCCATGGATAGCTCTCAAAGTGCTTTACTAAGAAGGGTCAATATCCTTCTCCTGAGTTTACAGATGGGGAAACTGAGTCACGGGGAAGTGACTTCCCCTAAGGTCACCCAAGAGGCCAGCACGGAGCTAGTTCAAGGCAGGTGTCCTGAGTCCCTGTCCAGCACGTTATCTGCTAGGCCACACGGCTGCCTTTCTGGAAAGAAAATGCAGGATGGTATTTACGACTACAGAGCAGCGTCCATAACCCACTGGAGAAATGAATTAATACTGGTAGCCATTAGGAACACAGAGGCTCGTACCGATGTCTTTGCGCTGCGTGGGTTATTTACAATCTTTGTATGTATTAAGATTCTGGCTTTTTTTCCCCCTCCTGTTCTTGATCAGTGGTTTTTTCTTGATTCCTTCCATCCCTCCTCGTTTAACAGCGGTTGATTATTCTGGGTAGATTGTAAGAGGATTGCCTAGTTTTCATGTGGATTTGTTTGTGCCCTTCCTTGCTTAATAGTAGTTTTGTTAGCGATAATTCTGGATGCTTTGGCTACACCTCTCCATTAGCAGGATGGTTTTTTGCCAGCGATATTATTTACTTACTCCGTCCAGATTGGATAATTGTTCTTTGTAAGGATTGATTTCCCCCCCCCCCTTTATTCTTAGGCTATTTTAGGGGTTGTTCTCGGGGTGGATTGTGTTTCTGCTTTTATTTTCTCTGTCACAGGTTCCTGTCCTCCTGCTTCCTTCCCCACCCTCTGAAAATCCAGCCAGGAATTAATTCAGGGCAGAGCAGTGGTCTGTTGTACAGGGGGTGAGACTGAGGCTACGTCTTCACTTGGAGGGGGGGGGGTGTCGATTTAAGATACGCAAATTCAGCTATGCGAATAGCGTAGCTGAATTCGACATATCCGAACCGACTTACCCCGCTGTGAGGACGGCGGCAATTCGACCTCCGCGGCTCCCCCAGCGACGGCGCTTACTCCTACCTGCGCTGGTGGAGTACAAGCGTCGATTCGGGGATCGATTGTCGCATCCCGATGAGACACGATAATTCGATCCCCAAGAGAGGGATTTCTACCTGCCGATTCAGGCGGGTAGTGAAGACGTAGCCCCAGGCTGAGAGTTATCCTTTCTGGCCTTAATCTGTGAAAATAAGCCCAGCCATCAATATCAGGACGACCTCCTTGGGGTGTGGCTGTAACATTATCACCTGTCGGTTTGGGGCAGTGGAGTCATGGGTTTTAAGGGACCATTAGATCATCTGCTCTGAGTTTTGCTGTGTCACCCAGGCGAGGGAATCTCACCTGTTCCCCTGGCAGGCTGGAAATCCCAAACGACAGGGTGTGTAATTCTGTCGGCTGTTCCGTTATTCTTTCCCTGACAGTAGCCGCCCCATGGCCTGTGATTTCCAAATCCCATCTCTCTGCGCCATGGATTCTGTCCTCCCCAAACCTCCCCCTAAATCGGTCTGCGCTGGGGGTGGAGGGGAGAGACATCCCTGGTTCTTTTCCCACCACCCCTCCCTTTCGCCCCCATGGCTGCTAAAAGCGGCCAGTTTTATTCCCCCTTTCCCAGGCCCTCCCAAGGGAGCGCTTGCAGCCTGGCTGGGCTCTGGAGAATTCCTCCCAGCTGCAGCCTCTCTGCCCGGCTGTGTCTTCCGGCTCCGGGCTCGGGGTGTTGGCTCAGCCAGGAAGTATGGGGAAATCGGGCGCGGTGATTTCAGAGAGCGAGTGCACAGATTTAGCTTTCGGTTGGAAAGTGCTGCAGATCCCTTGGCGAGACACCGGTCCTGCTTTACAGCAGGGGCTGGGAGCCAGGACTCCTGGGTTCTCTCCCCAGCTCTGGGAGGGGAGTGGGGGCTGGTGGGTTAGAGCAGGGGGGGCTGGGAGCCAGGACTCCTGGGTTCTCTCCCCGGCTCTGGGAGGGGAGTGGGGGCTGGTGGGTTAGAGCAGGGGGGGCTGGGAGCCAGGACTCCTGGGTTCTCTCCCCAGCTCTGGGAGGGGAATGGAGGCTGGTGGGTTAGAGCTGGAGGGCTGAGATTTCATATGGCTGACTCCAGGCAGCTTTAGGCGGGGTTTCCCCATCGCCAGGCACTTGGGGTGAGCTGCCCCTCCTGAAATCCAAGACAGCCCCATCCCATGTCCTCATGCGACCCCAGCGCTGAGCTGGACCCCAGCTGTCAGGGAGACCCTGCGATCATCCCAGGCGTCTCAGCTGTGCTGAGCTCAGGCTCAGAGGGTGAGTCAAGGACGTGTCCTTAAAGGGGCAGGCGCAGACACTGAGGATGGAGTGAAACTAACCCCAGGGGTTAGAAATGCTTCCCTTCCCTGCCCGAGGTCTGACCCGGAAGGAAAACACCAACTGCCTCAGGGCCACATTACCCCCGTCAGTTTCATCTTCCCTTGTTTGTTTGGAACTACAGAAATACCCCCTCATTCCTGGTTCCCTGTTGCGTGGCCTGGAGGAAGTATGGACTGCATTCAGAGCCAGATCTCCTTCACCCCCCTGTTGTTTATGTTGCAAGGGGAAAGTTTGAAATCCAAAGCAAAATTGCAGCAAAACCTTTCCCAGGGATGCTGGATTGGCTGATCTATTGTTATAACAAACCCTCACGTTCCTGGACTTAAAATAAAAACCATACGGGACTCAACCACTCTCATAAAAATAACAGGGGTCACTTTGTCTGATGCTGTCTCCGTCGTTTTCTTTTTTTAAAATGGTCTCTCGGAGGAAGTGGGTGAGGTGGTTTGTGTGGGACCTAACATAAACACAGAGCTTCAAACCGATTCCCCTTGAAACACCCACTTTCAGCGCAAAGGCAAATTTGTAAAGGCGACAAGGAAACTAGGAAGGGCAGAAAAATGGCAGGATTCTCAGGTCCTGTCCCGGGCTCTAGCCGGGGGGGTGGGGTTAGAGGGGGTGGGCCCGGGAGCCAGGACACCTGGGTTCTCACCACTGTCCTCCCTGCAGACAGAGGCACGTTTCGCGAGGCGCCAGGAGGAACCAACGTACTCAATGACCTTCCAGCGCGATGTCAGATCGTTTGGGGCAAACAGCAAAGGGGAAGGATGGAAAAAAGTATTCGTCGCTCAACCTGTTTGATACGTACAAGGGAAAGTCCTTAGAGATTCAGAAACCCACAGGTACAGGCACGAGGGGGCGCTGTGCTGCAGGGAGGGGGCCGGAGGGGGCACTGTGCTGCAGGGAGGGGGCCGGAGGGGGCACTGTGCTGCAGGGAGGTGGGTGGAGGGGGCGCTGTGCTGCAGGGAGGGGGCCGGAGGGGGCGCTGTGCTGCAGGGAGGTGGGTGGAGGGGGCCGGAGGGGGCGCTGTGCTGCAGGGAGGGGGCCGGAGGGGGCGCTGTGCTGCAGGGAGCAGGGCGGGGGGTCAGAACAGGCCCTAACCTCTCTCCCCCTACAGTAGCCCCTCGCCATGGCTTGCAGAGTCTCGGGAAAGTTGCCATTGCCCGGCGTATGCCACCCCCTGCGAACCTGCCAAGCTTAAAAGCGGAGAACAAAGGCAATGACCCCAACGTCTCACTAGTACCAAAAGACGGGACAGGATGGGCAAGCAAGCAGGAACAGTCAGACCCAAAGAGGTGAGGAGCCGTCCCCCCTCGGAGTGGGGGTGGGCCTGGCCCAGGGGAGTGGGGCCTTTCCCCTCTAGGGGGCGCCAGCTCCCATCAGGCCCCAGGTCTGAAGTCTGTGTGTCTGTCTCTCTCTCTCTCTGCCTCGTTCATTCCCTCCGTCTCAGTACCGATGCCTCGACAGCTCAGCCGCCGGAATCGCCGTCGCCGCCGGCTTCACAGACGTCTGCCTCAAACCCACCGAAACGACCCCCAACAGCACCCGAGGTGAAGACACTGGGGTGGGGGGTGTCTCCCTTGACAGAGATCAAGATCCTGGGGGTGCCTTTAGGGGAACTCCCCAAACAGTGTCCAGGATGGAGAACAAGGAGAGTCCTGACTCCCAGCCCACCGTTCTAACCACTAGACACCACTCCCCTCCCAAAGCCAGGGAGAGAACCCAGGAGTCCTGGCTCCCATCCCCCACTCCCCTCCCAGAGCCGGGAGAGAACCCAGGAGTTCTGGCTCCCAGCCCCCCCTGCTCTGATCCACCAGCCCCCACTCCCGTCCCAGAGCTGGGGAGAGAACTCAGGAGTCCTGCCTCCCAGCCCCCCCTGCTCTGACCCCCCAGCCCCCCACTCCCGTCCCAGAGCCGGGAGAGAACCCAGAAGTCCTGGCTCCCAGCCCCCCTGCTCTGACCCCCCAGCCCCCCACTCCCCTCCCAGAGCCGGGAGAGAACCCAGGAGTCCTGGCTCCCAGCCCCCCTGCTCTGACCCCCCAGCCCCCACTCCCCTCCCAGAGCCGGGGAGAGAACCCAGGATTTCCCTCTCTTGCAACCAGCCTGCGTCCATGTCACTGGCCCCTAGACCCCGCTGGCATTTCCTAGGGCCACGGGGCGCTAGTGCTGGAGGTTGGTGCTGCGGCCTGTAACCGCTCTCTGCCGAAGGAGCTTCCCAGCCTTGGCAGGATCTGAGAGAGAATCAGCCAGTGGGAGCTGTTCAATGAGCATCTGGGAACGTGGGGCTGGGGGTGGATCTTGGGAGGCTGGTAAGGGGGCTGCAGTCCCCAGTCAAACTAACCCCTCCCCCTCCTTTGTTCTGTCAGAATCCCCCTACAGTAGCAAGCGGGGTAAAGTCTTGGGCACAGGCCAGCGTTACCCATGGAGCGCAAGGAGATGGTGAGTTCGTTTACCGATCCCCTGGAGTGGAGCTTGGGGGCACTGAGCTGCAGGGAGCTGGGGCTTCTTTGGGGGATGCACTAATGTCAAACACAACGTTAACCCGGGGAACTCTCTGCCCCTTGATGTCATGGAGTCAAAGAGCCGAGCAGGCTCAGACACTTCAATGGCTCAGTTAGAGGGGATGAGATGTGAGGGCTTGAACCCCAACCACCAACTGTCCAGGGCGTGACCCAGCTGCTCAGCCAGTGATCCGGAAGGACACGCCCACCCCCATTGGGCTCTGAAGCAGCTGACCCTGACCACTCAGAGACAGGCTAGGTGGGCCCCAGTCTCATTCTGCCAGGCAGTTCCCTGGCTTGGTCCTCCAGGGTCATAGAAATGAAAGACGTTGGCCCTCAGGGTTGGCGAGTTGGCACGTCACAGCCTCTTGCGTCTAGCTACAAAGAGCTGGATGCTGATCGGTTCACCAGGGTCAGAGACGGAGCAATTCTCACCCCTTTGGTCCTGAAGAGTCATAGAGCTGGAAGATCATTGGTCCTCCGGGGTCATAGAGGGGACAATTCTTTCTGTTCCATGGTCCTCCGGGGTCATAGAGGTGGGCTAGTCAGTCAGCCTCCCTCTCTCCGCAGGTGGAAAGGGATCAAGCCTACTGTCGCGATTCTCTCGCGAGGAATTTCCGACCCTGCAGGCGGCTGGAGACCAGGACAAAGCTGGCAAAGAAAAGGACACTACCGATGCGTCGTATGGGCCCGGACCAAACCTCCGCCCCCAGAGTGAGTCCCACCCCTCCCCGGCAGGGGTGTCCCAGGGCAGCACTGGGGGCCTGTGATGTTCTGTCATCAAAGACCCCAAAGTGCTGGGCCCCCTAACTGAGCCTTGAACCCGGCTATGCCAGCCAAACCTTGGCCAGCCCCTGCCTGCCCCAGGGTGTGTCCCCCGGTCCCTCCCGCGCATGGCAACCGGACTGGGGAGACCCCTTCTCTGCGGGTCACGGCCTCGTTCTGTTCAGCTGCTCCCCCGTTTCTGCGCCCCACCCCAGAGGAGCTGCATCTCTGTGGTGGGCCAGGGGTCCACGGATAACCAGCCCCCCGGCAGCACGTTGCCTTACCCCGTCCCCCTTTCCTTTGCAGATGCGACGAGCTGGCGGGATGGAGGCGGGCGGGGCACTGACGGGGAGGTGCCCGAGCAGCACCCCGGAGCCCCCGACGGGCGGGCCGGGGTGGGCATGCAGCCCTCCGCCCCGCCCCACTTCCCTCCCTACCGGGGCATGATGCCACCATTCGTGAGTGTCGGGGGGGGGGGTTGCTCTGTGGGGAGGGGCAGGGGGGTTTGATCCGTGGGGGGGGGGCAAGGTGGGGGGCAGGAGGAATGCTCTGTGGGGAGGGGCAGGGCGGGGGCGTTTGCTCCCTGGGGAGTGGGGGGAGGGAAGAGCTGGGGGGCGGACACCTATCCAGGGAGTGATCCATCTCCGTGACTGAAGGTAGCTCAGCAGATTGGGGTTTATGGGGGGACAGGTGGGGGCTGAACTCTTCCCCCCAGCATTGGGGGGCCCCCTTAACGGCCCGTCTCCCCACAGATGTACCCCCCGTACCTCCCGTTCCCGCCTCCGTATGGGCCGCAGGGACCTTACCGCTATCCCACCCCGGACGCACAGAGGTGAGTTGGGGGGGGCTGTCAGGACGCCTGGGTTCTCTTCCCAGCTTTGGGGGTGAGTGGGATCTAGTGGTTGCAGCCAGTTGCCAGGACTCCTGGGTTCTGTCCCTGGATCGGAGGAAGAGGGGGGAGGAGGGAGTGGGTTGGAGCAGGGGGGTGGGGCTGGGAGCCCAGACTCCTGGGTTCTGTCCCTAGCCCCTCCATGGTTCTCCCTCCCCCCAGGTTCCCCCGGCTGGCTGGGCCCCGCCCCTCGCAGCCCCCCCAGCGCGCGGCGGAGCCGGTGAGCCGCCCGCCCGTGCTCCGGCAGGACGATCTGAAGGAGTTCGACGAGCTGGACCAGGAGAACGACGAAGGCTGGGCAGGTAGCGCCCCCCGCTGGGGATCCAGGGGGTGGGGGGGAGCTCCTTTCCTCCGCTGCCCCCCGGCCTCGACACACAGCCCCGGGGCCCCCCGCGTCCGGCTGTGGGGCAGGCTCTGACGCCGGGTGTCTCTGTCTGGCCAGGCGCGCACGAGGAGGTGGATTACACCGAGAAGCTGAAATTCAGCGACGAAGAGGACGGCAAAGAGTCTGACGAGGAAGGGGCCGAGAAACAGTAAGAGGGACCCCGGCCCCCCGCCGGCCCCATCCCGACCCCTCCCACCTCAGAGTTACTGCCCCATCCATGCCCCTGGAACCGGCCCTTCGTGCCCCACATCCCTGCCCCCCCCAACTCCAACTCAGCCCCATGGATCAGACCCACCAGCTTGCCCAGCCCCACAACCCTGGATCCAGTCCCCCAGCTCAGACCCGCTGACCCGTCCGCCCCACCCCCTGGCTCAGTCCCGCATCAGACCCCCGGGCTTGCCGCGGCCCCACCCACCCCGATCCGAGCCGTGGCCCATCTCACTGCGTTTGTTGCTGATCTCTGCCCTCTGCCCCCCAGCCAGGACAGCGAGGGGCCGGGCCCCGAGGGCAAGAAGGCCAGCAGCCCCAAGGAGGAGCTGCCCCCTGTCAAGGCGGCCTGGGCCGAGGGCTCCCGCCCCCCGGAGGGGGCCAAGGAACCGCCCGCCGCCCCCGCACCTCGCCCCCCGCCACCGCCACCCCCACCCCCCAATCGGGGCAACTGGGGGCAGCCCAACGACTTCCCAGTGAGTGTCGGGGGGGGAGGGTTCCGGGAAGGATCTGAGGGCAGTGGGTGTGAGCCCTGGGGAGGATGGAGCATTCATAGGGTGTGGGATTGGGGGGATAGAATAGGATTTAGGGGGTGTATAGAGGAAAGGTGTGGGCCTGGGGGGATATAGGGGCTGTGGGGCAGGGATCTGGGGGGGGTGAGGGGACATGGGGGGGGCTGCAGGGTGGGGATCTTGGGGGCTGCGGGCCGGGGATGAGGCGGTGGGAGGTGCCTGGCTCCCCCTGACCCCCACCTGCCCCCAGGCGCGCCCCCCGGCGCCGGAGGACGAGGACGAGGCGTGGCGCCAGCGGCGGAAGCAGTCCTCCTCGGAGATCTCGGCGGCGGTGGAGCGGGCGCGCCGGCGGCGGGAGGAGGAGGAGCGGCGCATGCAGGAGGAGCGCCGGGCCGCCTGCGCCGAGAAGCTCAAGCGCCTGGACGAGAAGTTTGGGGCCCCGGACAAGCGCCTCAAAGCCGAGCCCCCCAAGGAAGTGCCCGCCCCCCCGCCGCCGCCCCCGGCCGTCGCCAGCCCCCCGGCCGCTGCCCCCCCGGCCCCTGCCCCCCCAGAGGAGACGAGAGACCAGGAGGAGCCAGCCCCGGTCAGCAAACCCCGCAGCAGCGGCAGCAGCACCAGCGGCAGCTTCGACGCCGGGCTAGGTAGGAGGCGTCTTGGGGGCCCTCGGTAACCTGTCCTCTGTCCCGCCCCAGAGGGGCCGCGTCTCGGGGGCCCCGGGTAACCTGCCCCGCCCCAGAGGGGCCGCGTCTCGGGGGCCCCGGGTAACCTGCCCCGCCCCAGAGGGGCCGCGTCTCGGGGGCCCCGGGTAACCTGCCCCGCCCCAGAGGGGCCGCGTCTCGGGGGCCCCGGGTAACCTGCCCCCTGCCCCGCCCCAGAGGGGCCGCGTCTCGGGGACCCCGGGTAACCAGCCTCCTGCCCCGCCCCAGAGGGGCCGCGTCTCAGGGGCCTCGAGTAACCAGCCCCCTGCCCCGCCCCAAAGGGGTCGCGTCTCGGGGTCCCAGGTAACCAGCCCTGCCCCAGAGGGGCTGCGTCTCGGGGGGCCACAGGTAACCTGTAACCTGCCCCGCCCCAGAGGGGCCGCGTCTCGGGGGCCCCGGGTAACCTGCCCCGCCCCAGAGGGGCCACATCTCAGCTGTGGCTGCCAGGTGAGGCCTCTCCGCTCCCGTGTCGTGCCCAGCGACTCACCCCCCTGCTCTCCCCCAGCCGAGCCCCCTGCGGCGCCCGCCCCCAAGGAGGTGCCCGAGGTCCCGGATGAGCCAGTGGTGGTGCCGGCCCCCCCTGTGGCCCCTGCCGTGCCCAAGACAGAGCCCAAGGGCGAGACTGTGGTGCCGCCGCGCCAGCCGCCCCTGGCCCAGAACCTGGGCTACTCCAAGTACCAGAAGTCTCTGCCGCCCCGGTTCCAGCGGCAGCAGCAGGTAAGCTGGGGGGTGCTGGGCTGGAGGAGGGGGACTGTGGTGGACCTCGCTTGGGGGGGGGGGGGGCTGCAGCCCTGCTTGGGGAGCCATTGGGGGGCCCTTGTGGGGGGGGCTGCAGCCCTGCATGGGGGAGCCATTGGGGGGCCCTTGTGGGGGGGGCTGCAGCCCTGCATGGGGGAGCCATTGGGGGGCCCTCGTGGGGGGGGCTGCAGCCTGGCATGGGGGAGCCATTGGGGGGCCCCGGGGGGGGGCTGCAGCCTGGCTTGGGGGGCCCTCGTGGGGGGGCTGCAGCCTGGCATGGGGAGCCGTCGGGGGGCTGGCGAGGGGGCGAGGAGCGGCGCGGGGGAGCCGTCGGGGGGCGAGGAGCGGCGCGGGGGAGCCGTCGGGGGGCGAGGAGCGGCGCGGGGGAGCCGTCGGGGGGCTCGCGGGGGGGCGAGGAGCGGCGCCGGGGAGCCGGCGGGGGGCTGGCGAGGGGGCGAGGAGCGGCGCGGGGGAGCCGTCGGGGGGCTCGCGGGGGGGCGAGGAGCGGCGCCGGGGAGCCGGCGGGGGGGGCGAGGAGCGGCGCCGGGGAGCCGGCGGGGGGCTGGCGAGGGGGCGAGGAGCGGCGCGGGGGAGCCGGCGGGGGGCTGGCGAGGGGGCGAGGAGCGGCGCGGGGGAGCCGGCGGGGGGGCTGGCGAGGGGGCGAGGAGCGGCGCGGGGGAGCCGTGGGGGGGCTCGCGAGGGGGGCGAGGAGCGGCGCGGGGGGAGCCGTCGGGGGGCTGGCGAGGGGGCGAGGAGCGGCGCGGGGGAGCCGTGGGGGGGCTCGCGAGGGGGCGAGGAGCGGCGCGGGGGGAGCCGTCGGGGGGCTGGCGAGGGGGCGAGGAGCGGCGCGGGGGAGCCGTGGGGGGGCTCGCGAGGGGGCGAGGAGCGGCGCGGGGGGAGCCGTCGGGGGGCTGGCGCGGGGGCGAGGCGCGGCGCGGGGGAGCAGGCGGGGGGCTGGCGCGGGGGGGCGAGGCGCGGCGCGGGGGAGCCGGCGGGGGGCTCGCGGGGGGGCGAGGCGCGGCGCGGGGGAGCTGGCGGGGGGCTCACGGGGGGGCGAGGCGCGGCGCGGGGCTGGCGGGGGGGCGAGGAGCGGCGCGGGGGAGCCGTCGGGGGGCTCGCGGGGGGGCGAGGCGCGGCGCGGGGGAGCCGTCGGGGGGCTCGCGGGGGGGGCGGGGAGCGGCGCGGGGGAGCCGGCGGGGGGCTGGCGAGGGGGTGAGGAGCGGCGCGGGGGAGCCGTTGGGGGGCTGGCGAGGGGGTGAGGAGCGGCGCGGGGGGTCCCTAACCCCTCTGTGCCCCCCAGGAGCAGTTGCTGAAGCAGCAGCAGCAGTGGCAGCAGCAGCACGGGCCGCCCCCGGCGCCCGCCTCCCCCCAGCAGCAGGTGGCAGCGGCTTCCCTGGCGGGCCTGGGCCCCTCGCCCGGTATCCACCCTCCGCAGGGGGCGGGGCAGCAGCAGGCCCCGCCCCCCCAGCAGCAGGCCCCGCCCAAGGCCATGTACCCGGGCTCCATGGGGCGCCCCCCGCCCATGCCCCAGATGAACTTTGACCCCCGCTGGATGGTGATCCCGCCCTACATGGACCCGCGCATGATGCAGGGGCGGCCGCCCATGGACTTCTACCCGCCCGGGGTGCACCCCTCTGGTAAGCCCCGCCCATGCCTGGGTCATGTGACCCGCTGGCCCCGCCCATGCCTGGCCCAGGGTGTGACACACTAACTGGGCTAGACCTGGGTCACGTGATCACCCATTGATGACCCCCTCCTGTGGCCTGGGTCATGTCTACATGTCAAAAATGACTTGGACGAGTTACAGGCCTTCAAATCACCAGGGCCGGATGAAATGCAGCCTAGGAGATCTCGGCGCCATTGGCGAGTCTCTCTGAGAAGCCCTGGCAGACGGGAAAAGGGAAATAAACCGGGGAATTACAGCCCAGTAGCTTCACTCTGTACCCGGACAGATAATGGAGCAAATCATTAAGCAATCGATTTGCAAACCCCTAGAAGATAATGAGGTGATCAGGAACGGTCAGTGTGGGTTTGTCGTGTCAGACCAGCCTGAGAGCTTTCTGTGACGGTCACAAGCCTCGTGCGTAGGGGGAAGCGGGAGACGTGGTAGATCTGGACTTTAGTGAGGCTTTTGATACTGTCTCGTGTGACCTTCTCCTAAACAAACTAGGGAAATACAACCTCGATGGAGCTACTATAAGGTGCGGAACTGGTTGGAAAACCGTTCCCAGAGAGTAGTGATCAGTGGGTCACAGTGCGGCTGGAAGGGCATCACGAGTGGGGTCCCGCAGGGATCGGTTCTGGGTCTGGTTCTGTTCAATATCTTCATCAGTGACTTAGATAGTGGCAGAGAGAGTCCACTGATAAAGGGTGTGGACGATACCGAGCTGGGAGGGGTTGCGAGTGCTTTGGAGGACAGGATTAAAATGCAAAATCCTCTGGACAAAGTGGAGAAATGGTCTGAAGTCAATAGGATGACATTTAGTAGGACAAATGCAAAGTTCTCCACTTAGGAAGGGACAATCAGTTGCAGACACAATGGGCAGTGGCTGCCTAGGGAGGGTACTGTGGAAAGGGATCTGGGCTCAGAGTGGACCAGAACCTAAATAGGAGTCAACAGTGTGACGCTGTTGCAAAAAACCCGAACATCCTTCTGGGCTGCGTTAGCAGGAGTGTTGTGAGCGTAATTCTCCCGCTCTGCTCCGCGCTGATACGGCCTCAGCTGGAGTGTCGTGTCCAGTTCTGGGCCCCACATTTCAGGAAAGATGTTGGACAAATTGGAGAGAGTCCGGAGAAGAGCAGGTCTAGAACCCCTGAGCTGTGAGGGAAGATTGAAAGCTCTGGGTTTGTGTAGTGTGGAGGAGAGAAGACTGGGGGGGGGACGGGATCACACTTTTCAAGTACCTGAAAGGTTGTTACAAGGAGAAGGGAGAAGAATTGTTCTCGTTAACCTCTGAGGACAGGCCAAGAAGCAAGGGGCTTAAATTGCAACAAGGGAGGTGTAGGTTGGACATGAGGAAAAACGTCCTGTCGCGGGTTCACACCGGGGGAGGTTTAAGGCAGGTTGGACAAACCCCTGCCAGGGATGGTCTGGATAATACTGAGTGCAGGGGACCGGACCGGACGCCTCACGAGGTCCTTCCTGGTCTGGGATTCCAGATGACCTGTGGGCCCCACCCACACCTGGTCACATGATCAGGCCTCCCATGCTCTCCCCTTCAGCTTCCTGGTCAGGGTCATGTGACCCAGCCCGCTGCAGTGGTTTGGGTCCCACCTCCCCTCTGCTCTGGCCTGTCCTGTGATTCATTGGTCCCACCTACTCCTGGGTCATGTGACTGCTGCCTTGCCCTGGCCGGTGGCCAAGTGCGTTGTGGGGGGGGAGGAGCAGGGCTGCCTCCGTTATGGGTTGGGCTAGTCTAAGCCGGGGGGCCCGTGGTTCTAACCCAGGGGCGCCGGCCCTCTGACGTGTGCTCTCTGCCCCCCTCCAGGTCTGCTGTCCCGCGAGCGCTCGGACAGCGGGGGCTCCAGCTCGGAGCAGTTTGAGCGCCACCCCCAGATCCTGCGGGAGCGGGGCACCCCACCCATGGACCCCAAGCTGGCCTGGGGGGGAGACGTCTTTGCCGCCGACCCCCGGCCCCTCGCCTCGCCCCTCCGGCAGCCAGATGAGGAGGAGAAGGGCCTGCGGTGAGTGGGGGGGACAGGGGCTGTGGGGGGTTGGGGAGCTGTGGGGCCGAGCAGAGGGCATTGATGGGGTGGGGGCAGGAGGGTCGGGCGTGGGGCAGGGGAGGTAGGGGGCCAGGCTTGGGGCAGGTAGTGGAGGGCCCAGCTGGCGGGCTGAGGCATGACGCCCCTTCTCTCCCCCCAGGAGCGAGACGCCCCCCGTTCGCCTGCGGGAGGCCGCCACCCCCCAGCCCTATGTGGGCAGCTACCCGGCCTTCACTGAGAACGGCGCCCCGGCCCCCCTGCACCGCTTCCCGGGGGACGAGCCCCGCCCGGGGGGGCCCTGGCCAGCCAGCCTCGCCCTGCCCCCCAACGCTCCAGGGGAGCTGGCCAGGAATGGGCGCCCCGAGCCCCTGGCCCAGCCCCCCCAGCGCCAGCCGGACGAGAAGCCCCCCAACACCGAGGAGCCCAAGGAGCCCCTGGCAGCGCCCAAGAAACCCCCCAAGGAGGAGCCGGTCCTGCCTCCCAAGGAGGAGCTGGCCCTGCCCCCCAAGGAGGAGGCGCCGCGCCGGGCCGAGCGCCCCTCGCGCCAGCCGCACGACTTCCACCGGCCGCCACGGCGCGAGGCCAAGACAGAGACACGCTGGGGCCCCCGGCCGGGCAGCAGCCGGCGGGCGGACGAGCCGCCGAGCGGCGAGAAGCCCCCGCGCAGAGCCGGGCCCATCAAGAAACCTGCGCCCCCCAAGGAGGAGGCTGAGGAGCTGCGCCCCAAAGCCAAAGAGGGCACCGAGCCAGCGGGCGCCAAGCCGGACCCACAGCCCGGCCCCAAGGAGCCCCCCAAGCCAGGCAAGGAGGCCAAAGCCAAGGTGCTGGTGAACGGCAGTGTGGCGGGGCCCCCCAAGGAGCCACAGGGGGCGCTGTCGCCCACCCGCCGACGCCGGGAGTGCCCCTATGACCGCGGGGGCGGAGGCTACATGGGGCGCGGGCGCGCCCGGGGGCGGGGGGAGTACTTCGCCCGGGGGCGTGGCTTCCGGGGCGCCTACAGCGGGCGCGGCCGGGGGCAGCGGGGGCCGGGGCCGCAGCAGGGAGTTCCGCAGCTACCGGGAGCCATTCTACCGCCTGGAGGAGGGGCCGGGGCCCCCAGGTGGCGGGGGCGGCGCCCGGCCCCGCAACGCCAGCGAGACGCGCAGCGAGGGCTCCGAGTACGAGGAGATCCCCAAGCGCCGGCGCCAGCGCGGCTCGGAGACCGGCAGCGAGACCCACGAGAGCGCCAGCGACGTGGCCCACTCGGACAAGGAGGCTGCCCCACCCCCGCTGGCCCCCCAGCCCGTCAAGGAGGAGCGGCACCGGGGCCCGGCCGCCCTGCCCCGCTTCGCTGACAAGATCCCGCCCCGCCTCTCGGAGCCAGGAGCCCGCGGCGGCCGCATCTTCACCCCCCGCGGCGTGCCCTCTCGGCGTGGCCGTGGGGGGGGGCGCCCCCCAGCCAGCACCTGGAGTCCCCCGGCCAAGCCCCCACCCGGGAAGAAGCCGGAGAAGCAGGAGCCAGAGGCCACGCCGGATTCGCCCGGCAAGGAGAAAGCGGCGCTGGGGCCGGCTCTCCCGGTGCCAGAGGATCTGGCCGCGTTCCAGGCTCCCCCCAAGCAGCAGGGGCCGCCCCCCAATGGCGCGGCGGATCGCAGCTTCGAGCGGCCCCCCCGTCGGCGGCGCCACGGCCGCTCGCAGCAGCAGGACAAGCCGCCCCGCTTCCGGCGGCTGAAGCAGGAGCGGGACAACGCGGCCCGGCTCAATGGGGAGCAGCGGGGCGGGCCGGGGGCCCCGCCATACCTGCCACCCCCCACCCCGGCGGAGGAAACAGCCTCCCGGCGCCCAGCTGGTGCCAAGTCCCCGGACCTGTCCAACCAGAACTCAGACCAGGCCAACGAGGAGTGGGAGACGGCCTCGGAGAGCAGCGACTTCACCGAGCGCCGGGGCGGTGGGCCGGGCGAGAAGGAGCCGGGGGGCCCCCCGCCCCAAGCCTTCCTGAAGGGGGGGCGGTGGGGGCGGCACACCGTCCCTGGGGGGCCGGGGGGCCAGCGCCGACCTGACCCTCGCCCAGCGCAAGGAGATGTCCAAGCGCAGCTTCTCCAGCCAGCGGCCCGGCATGGACCGGCAGAACCGGCGCCCCAACCCCGGGCCCGGCAGCGGGGGCAAGGCCGGGGGCCGCGGGGGGCCCGGTGGGGGCCGCGGGGAGAAGAGGACCTGGCCCTCGCCCAGGAACCGCAGGTGTGGGGGCTGAGGGGGAGGGGGACACTTAATGGGGGTGGACATAGGGACAGCGGGGGGTACATGGGGGGGTGGTCGGGGATTGGGGGCAGTGTTGCCAGTGGCCCGCAGGCCCTGGTGGGTGGGAGCCAGAGATGCGGGTGGCACTAATGGGGACTGATGAGCTGTGGGCTCATAACGAGGGCACAGGTCGTTAATGACAATGGACCGTTACTGGGGGGGGACACAGGTGGGCAGGGCCAAGGGGCACAGACACATTTCTGGGGGGGCAGATGCAGGTTTGGGGGGGCTGCAGGTGGGCAGGACTGGAGGGCACCCAGCTACCCCCCCTAACTCGCTCTCCCCCCCAGCCGCCCGGCGGAGGAGCGCCCCCCGGGCCTGAGCCTGCCGCCCGGGCCCACCACCAGCGCCGTCTACCGGCTGGACCACGTTGTGCCCAGCGACCCGGCCGGCATCCAGCAGGCCCTGGCCGACCTGAGCAGCCGTCACGGTGCCCGCGCCAAGCAACCCCCGCCCGGCACCACCCACGCCTCGGGCCCCACGCCGCCGGCTCCCTTCCCCGCCCACCCGGGCGGCTACAGCCGAGGTAACGGCGCCGCTGCCTTCCCCACGGGCTGTGGGGAACTGCCCTGAGACCCACGCGCCGGCCCCAACCCAGCCAGGATGGGAGCAGGGGGCGAGCGAGGTGGGGTAGCCTGAGCCCCCTCCCAGAGGGCTGCACCCCAAGCCCCTGCCCCAGGCTCAGCCCAGAGCCCGCACACACACCCCGAACCCCTGGGGAGAGGGAGTGACGGACAGACGGGCGGGTGGAGGGGGCGGGGGCTCAGGGAAGGGGCGGGGTAGATCCTGGGTTGCCCTTAAACTCAACAAGTGATCTTGGGTGTAAAAAGGTCGGAGCCCACTGCCCTACAGGACATAGACCCTGGGCCCCATTCCCTGCCCCCCTGAGCCAGCCAGTCCCCGCCCGTGGGGCTGGGTGAGAGCCGGCGCCCCCTAGAGGGCATAGACCCTGGGCCCCATTTCCTGCCCCCCTGAGCCAGCCAGTCCCTGCCCGTGGGGCTGGGTGGGAGCCGGCGCCCCCTAGCGGGCATAGACCCTGGGCCCCATTCCCTGCCCCCCTGAGCCAGCCAGTCCCCCGCCCGTGGGGCTGGGTGGGAGCCGGCGCCCCCTAGCGGGCATAGACCCTGGGCCCCATTCCCTGCCCCCCTGAGCCAGCCAGTCCCCGCCCGTGGGGCTGGGTGGGAGCCGGCGCCCCCTAGCAGGCAGGGACACACTGACCCCACGTCTCGGTTTCAGAGCCTCTGTTCCTGGCCAAGGCCCAGCTGCTGCAATCGGGCGCCAGGGGCCTGGGCGACGTCCCCGGGGTTAACGGCTTCCTCCCCCGGCGCCGGGACCGGCCCCACAAACAGGAGGTGAGAGGGGACGGTGGGAACCGGGGGGGCCCTTCCCCCAAGCGCTCACCCCCCCCCCCGGCGTTAACACTCCTCCTCTTTGTCCCTCACAGGACCCCCTGGGCTATTCCCACAGCCCCGGCTTCCCCGGCCCCAAGCAGGACCCCCCGGGCGCCCACCTGGGCCCGCGCGGCAGGAGCAGCTCCTCCGAGGGGCTGGCGCCCCACATCTGGAGCCGGCTGCAATCCAGTAAGGAGCTGAGGGGCAGGACCCAGTCGCGCTGGGGGCGCTGGATCCTCCTCTGGGGGCAGGGGGCAGTTTGGGTGGCTGCTGATAGATCCCCTCACCCGAGCTCTGCCCCCCAGGTGCCCCCAGGAAAAGCTACCGGCCCAGATCCGTGGAGCCCTGGATCGACCCGTTAAATGCCTTTGAAGACGTCGTCAGCACGGAGGTGAGGGCAGCAGGGGGCTCTCCCTGGGCAGTCAGGGCTCCCCATGGCCCCAGGGCGGCGCTAGGGGCTGTACTGCAGGGGGCGGGGCGGGGGCAGCAGGGGGCTCTCCCCGGGCAGTCTGGCCCCAGGGCGGCGCTAGGGGCTGGGCTGCAGGGGGTGGGGCGGGGCGGGGGGCAGCAGGGGGCTCTCCCCGGGCAGTCAGGGCTCCCATGGCCCCAGGGCGGCGCTAGGGGCTGTACTGCAGGGGGCGGGGCGGGGGCAGCAGGGGGCTCTCCCCGGGCAGTCAGGGCTCCCCATTGCCCAGGGCGGCGCTAGGGGCTGCGCTGCAGGGGGAAGGGGGGGGCAGCAGGGGGCTCTCCCCGGGCAGTCAGGGCTCCCCATGGCCCAGGGCGGCGCTAGGGGCTGTGCTGCAGGGAGCGGGGTGGGGGGCAGCAGAGGGCTCTCCCCGGGCAGTCAGGGCTCCCATGGCCCCAGGGCGGCGCTAGGGGCTGTACTGCAGGGGGCGGGGCGCGGGCAGCAGGGGACTCTCCCCGGGCAGTCAGGGCTCCCCATGGCCCCAGGACGGCGCTAGGGGCTGTACTGCAGGGGGCGGGGGGGGCAGCAGGGGGCTCTCCCCGGGCAGTCAGGGCTCCCCATGGCCCCAGGGCGGCGCTAGGGGCTGTACTGCAGGGGGAAGGGGGGGGGCAGCAGGGGGCTCTCCCCGGGCAGTCAGGGCTCCCCATGGCCCCAGGGCGGCGCTAGGGGCTGTGCTGCAGGGGGCGGGGTGGGGGGCAGCAGGGGGCTCTCCCCATGGCCCCAGAGCGGCGCTAGGGGCTGTACTGCAGGGGGGAGGGCGGGGGGCAGCAGGGGCTCTCCCCGGGCAGTCAGGGCTCCCCATGGCCCCAGGACGGCGCTAGGGGCTGTACTGCAGGGAGCGGGGTGGGGGCAGCAGGGGGCTCTCCCCGGGCAGTCAGGGCTCCCCATGGCCCCAGGGCGGCGCTAGGGGCTGTACTGCAGGGAGTGGGGGGGGGGGCAGCAGGGGGCTCTCCCCGGGCAGTCAGGGCTCCCCATGGCCCCAGGACGGCGCTAGGGGCTGTACTGCAGGGAGTGGGGGGGGGGCAGCAGGGGGCTCTCCCCGGGCAGTCAGGGCTCCCCATGGCCCCAGGGC
Organism: Chrysemys picta bellii; assembly: GCF_011386835.1. Taxonomy (NCBI): domain Eukaryota; kingdom Metazoa; phylum Chordata; order Testudines; family Emydidae; genus Chrysemys; species Chrysemys picta. The sequence continues at coordinate 1,901,186 of NC_088802.1, read as the reverse complement.
GGCGCTAGGGGCTGTACTGCAGGGAGTGGGGCGGGGGCAGCAGGGGGCTCTCCCCGGGCAGTCAGGGCTCCCCATGGCCCAGGGCGGCGCTAGGGGCTGTACTGCAGGGGGCGGGGCGGGGGCAGCAGGGGGCTCTCCCCAGGCAGTCAGGGCTCCCCATGGCCCCAGGGCGGCGCTAGGGGCTGTACTGCAGGGGGCGGGGCGGGGGCAGCAGGGGGCTCTCCCCAGGCAGTCAGGGCTCCCCATTGCCCAGGGTGGCACTAGGGGCTGTACTGCAGGGAGCGGGGGGCAGCAGGGGGCTCTCCCCGGGCAGTCAGGGCTCCCCATGGCCACAGGGCGGCGCTAGGGCTGTGCTGCAGGGGCGGGTGGGGGGCAGCAGGGGGCTCTGCCCGGGCACTCAGGGCTGCCCCTAACCCCCCCACCCCCCCAGATGAGCCAGTCGGACAGCGGGGTGGATCTCAGCAGCGACTCTCAGGTCTCGTCCGCCAGCTGCAGCCAGCGCAGCTCCCCCGACGGCGGGCTGAAGGCGACCCCTGAGCCTGGCGTGGGGGCACGCGGGGCCCCGAGTCCGTGGTCCCCGGGGCCGAGGGAGCCGCGCCCCAGGAGCAGGGCAGGAGGCCGGCGCCCAACGACACCAGCCCTCACAAGGACAAGAAGGTAGGAGTGGGGGCTGGGGCGGCGGCTGACGGGCTGGGGGTTGGAACGGCTGGGGGGCGGGGTTGGGGGCCGTGACTTACCTCTCCCCTCCCCAGCAGGCCGGCAGCCCCCCGGCTCTCCCCCGGGCCCCTCCCGGCCCGGGCCCCATTGGGACGGAGCGCTCCCAGCGAGCCGAGATGGCCAGGGAGAGCGGGGGGGGGTCCGAGCCCGGCCCGGAGCCAGCGACCCCCATCACCGGCCCCCCATCCAGTTCGGGGCCAGCGACAAGGTGAGCAGCACCCCGGACGCCTGGGTCCTGACCCAGGCCGGGAGGATGGGAGCCTAGATGCATGGATTCTCCCCTGGCTCTGGAGGGGAGTGGGGTCTAGTGGTTAGAGCCGGGGGGGCTTGGCTCTGGGGGGGCTGAGGGCCAGGACACCTGGGTTCTATTCACCTGGCTCCCGTCCCCGCAGGACACTGACCTGGGGCTGCTTGTGAGCGAGGGCAACAAACCTGGCAAGGAGCCCCCGGCCCCGGGCCTCACGGAGGGGGTGAGTGAGGGGCCCGGATGCCTGGGTCCTGTCCCGGCTCTGGGAGGGGGTTGGGTTTGGGGAGTCCCAGGACTCCGGGGTCCTGTCCCGGCATGGGGAGGGGGCGTCCCAGGACTCCTGGGTCCAGTCCTGGCCGGGGGAGGGGGAGTGGGAGGGGCGTCCCAGGACTCCTGGGTCGGGTCCCGGCCGGGGGAGGGGGAGTGGGAGGGGCGTCCCAGGACTCACGGGTCTGGTCCCGGCCGGGGGAGTGGGAGTGGGAGGGGCGTCCCAGGACTCCTGGGTCCGGTCCCAGCTGGGGGAGGGGGAGGGGGAGTGGGAGGGGCGTCCCAGGACTCCCGGGTCCGGTCCCGGCCGGGGGAGGGGGAGTGGGAGGGGCGTCCCAGGACTCCCGGGTCCGGTCCCGGCCGGGGGAGGGGGAGTGGAGGGGCGTCCCAGGACTCCTGGGTCCGGTCCCGGCCGGGGGAGGGGAGTGGGAGGGGCGTCCCAGGACTCCTGGGTCGGGTCCCGGCTGGGGGAGGGGGCTGGGCGCTTTTCATGTGCTGTTCTTCTCTCCCCAGCTGGCGGGCGTGTCCCGGGAATGGGAGCTGCTCCCACCCCCCAGACCCAGCCTGGCCCCCCAGCCCAGAGCCCTGGCCCTGGGGCCGGCCCCCTGCCCCCCCGCGGAGCCCTCGGCGTACTCAGGTAGGGGCGGGCGGCATGGGGCGCTGGGGGGCCGTGGGGCCGGCCTGGGGTCTCACTGCTCACTGCTTCCCCCTGCAGGTGAGAGGGGGGCGAGCCAGCGGCCCTACCCCGAGCTCTTCTACGGCAGCCAGCCCGGCGTGGCCCAGGTACCCTCCGTCTGGCCGGGGCGGGGCAGGGGGGCTGGGCGGGGGGGGCTGGCCCTCTGTCTGACCCGCGCCCTCTGCCCCCCCCAGCAGGTGCCCAGCCCCCCCGTGGAGTCCCAGCTCAACGGCAGCTTCCGCCCGGGGACCCCTTCGCTGCATCCGTACAGGTAAGGGGAGCGGGGGTCGCGCCCCAGAGCCAGCTGCATGTCAGCGTCAGGCGAGGGGTCCCCCTGTGCCCAGCCCCCTGCCCTGCCCCCCCAGAGCCAGCCGCGTGTCGGGCGAGGGGTCCCCGCCCCAGAGCCAGCCGCGTGTCGGGCGAGGGGTCCCCAGATAACCAGCTCCCGCACCCCACCCCAGAGCCAGCCGCATGTCAGCGTCAGGCGAGGGGTCCCCCTGTGCCCAGCCCCCTGCCCTGCCCCCCCAGAGCCACCCGCCTGTCAGGCGAAGGGTCCCCGGATAACCAGCCCCTGCCCCCCGCTTCCCCATAGCAACCTGCCTGTCGGGTGAGGGGTCCCCAGATAACCAGTCCCCGCCCCAGCGCCAGCCGCGTGTCGGGCGAGGGGTCCCCAGATAACCAGCCCCCGCCCCAGAGCCAGCCGCGTGTCAGGCGAGGGGTCCCCGCCCCAGAGCCAGCCGCATGTCGGGCGAGGGTCCCCAGATAGCCAGTCCCCGCCCCAGAGCCAGCCGCGTGTCGGGCGAGGGGTCCCCGCCCCAGAGCCAGCCGCGTCCCCGCTGACCCCGTCTGTCTCCGCAGATCCCAGCACTTGTACCTGCAGCCCGGCCCGGCCCCCGGCTCCCCGGCGGCCCCCGTCCTGCCCGGCTCGGCCCTGCTCTCGGGGGTGGCCCTCAAGGGGCAGTACGTGGAGTTCTCGGCCCTGCAGGCGGCCGAGCTGGCCAAGCTGCCGGCCACGGGGCTGCTCTACCAGGCGGCCCCCCCCTTCCTCTACAGCCCCCCCTTCTGCGCCAGCCAGCTGGGCCCCGAGCAGCCCCTGCTCCAGGTATGGGGGGGTCTCTGGGGGTGGGGGGGAAGGGGGCGGGGCTCCGTGCCTGGCTCCTCCTCCTGATCCCCGGCTCCTCCTCCTCCCCCCAGGTGCGGCAGGAGCTGAACCCCCCCTCGGATTTCTACCCGGGCTCCCTGCCGCAGGCCAACCAGAGCAACTTCCTTCAGGGCCCGGGCCCTGCCCAGCAGGTGAGCCCCGCCCCCAGCTCACTGGCTCCGCCCCTGGCTCCGCCCCATGCGCTGACCCCTCTCCCCCCTGCAGATGCTGATGCCCATGGTGGAGTCGCAGCTGCCCCCGGTGGTGAACTTCGGCTCCCTGCAGCAGGGGGCGCCAGCCGCCCCCCCGCCACTGCCCCTGGTGCCCGTCACCCCGGCCCTGCGGCCCCCGGGGCAGCTGGCCGGGCGCCTGGTCCCCTCGGCCGTCCGCACCTTCCCCCATGGCATGGGGCGCACGGAGGTAAGGGGGGTGGGAGGGGCCGCGGCAGGGTCCCTGGCTGGCCCGGGGAGGTGGGGGGCAGGAGGAGCCCTGGCTGACCCCTGCCCCCCTCTCCCCACAGCTGCACCCCATGGAGATGAAGCCCTTCCCCGAGTACCGGAAGCTGAGCAGTCCGGGGGGGCGAGCCCCAGCAGTGGGCAGGTGAGTGGGGGGGGGGGGCTGAGCTCCAGGGGGGGGCCCCCTCCCACCGGGACCCCCCTCACCTACTCTCCTCTCTCCCCACAGAGCCTGTGCGGGCCCCTTCAGCTCCCGCCTGCGGGCCCCAGGATCCAGCTACGCAGGGGGCAGCCGCAGCCAGCGCCCGGATGGCGGCCTGCCGGTGAGCTGGGCCCTCTCTGCTGCCCCGATCCGGCCCCTGGGGCCCCTCTCCTCTGGGGGGGGGCACTGCCCCGATGCGGCCCCTGGGCTCCCTCTCCTCTGGGGGGGCACTGCCCCGATCCGGCCCCTGGGCGGGGCGCTGCCCCGATCTGGCCCCTGGGCGGGGCGCTGCCCCAATCCGGCCCCTGGGGTCCCTCTCCTCTGGGGGGGCGCTGCCCCCCTCCGGCCCCTGGGCTCCCTCTCTTCTCTGGGGGAGCGCTGCCCCCATCCGGCCCCTGGGCTCCCTCTCCTCTGGGGGGGCGCTGCCCCCATCCGGCCCCTGGGCTCCCTCTCCTCTGGGGGGGGGCGCTGCCCCCATCCGGCCCCTGGGCTCCCTCTCCTCTGGGGGGGCGCTGCCCCGATCTGGCCCCTGGGCGGGGCGCTGCCCCAATCCGGCCCCTGGGGTCCCTCTCCTCTGGGGGGGGGGTGTTGCCCTGCTCTGACCCCTGGGGTCCCTCTCCTCTGGGGGGGGGGTGTTGCCCCCATTTGGCCCCTGGGCTCCCTCTCCTGTGGGGGGGGGGTGTTGCCCCTCTCTGGCCCCGGGGGTCCCTCTCCTGCGGGGGGGGGGGTGCTGCTCTGATGTGCATGTGGGGGTGGTAAGTTGCACCCTGTGTCTGACTCTCCCTCCCCCCAGGTCTCCCCATTGGACGTTCTCTGCTGGACCCCCAGGCCCTGGGAGCGCCACCCCCCACCCCGCGAGGGGCTCCCCGCCCGCCGGCCCCCCAGCCAGAGTGACAAGCAGGAGCCTGGCCTCGCCCACCAGCGCTAGCCCAGCCCCCTGCAAGGGTGGGGGCTGCCCCTCTTCCCCCCTCCCCCTCAGTGAGTGGGGAGGGGCTGACCCCTTCCCCTGTTAATTTCTGGGGTGGGGGTGAGAGCGGAGCTGCCCTGCCCCACTGAATGTAACTGGAGTTGGGTTTGTTTTTGATTCACCTGAATTAATTTTGGGGGGCAGGAGTTGGGGTCCCCTGCCCGGGTGTGTGTAAATATATGTGATGGGCAGGGGGCTCTCTCCCCTCCCCCAGCCGGGGGGGGACAGCAGGTTTGTTACATAATAAACTGAAAAACTGTTTAAAAAAATGAATAAAAGGTTAAAAGCAAATGGGGGGGGTGTGGTGTGTGCAGGGGGGCAGGGGCCGTGCACCCCCTGGTCTGTGCTGGGTCTGTACGACAGGTGTCAGTTCATCGCAGCCCCAGAACAGGGCAGTAAGTGAATGAGCCAGGGATGGACCCCTCTTCTAGTCTTGGCCTTCGCAACATCCCAGGGCGAGGAGTTCCCCACGTTAACAGTGCCTGGGGTTGTGTTAAACCTGCTGCCTGTTACTGGCACTGGGTGACCTCTTGTTCACTATCCGCCCCCATCAAGCTGGGCAGGACGTCCCCACCCCGATCGATCAATGCATCCTGGCTAGTGGAGAGGGGATCAACTTGATCCCTGATCCTGCTGCCAGCGCTGCTATTGGCAGAGTTTGTGTAGATCTGGGCGACCGGCTCTGCCCGCAGTGATCCCGGGAAAGCCCCTGGCGGGTCGCTCCCGCAGCCCCCGTTGGCCGGGAGCCGGCAGGTAAACAAACCCGCCCCACTGCCTGCAACAGGAGATTTTCTTATTCTCCCCTGCCCCAAGGGCACGCCCCCCACGCCTTGCGGGAGGGACCAGGGGAAACTGAGGTACTGGGGCAAGAGTCCCCGCGGCACAGACAGGACCCGCAGGCCAACACCAAGCAGCTTTATTGGAGACGGGGGTCAGGGGATAAATAGGGGGCGGGGGGCCCAGGCGCGCCTAGGCCTCATCCCCGAAGGCGCGGTCGGCGTTGGGGAACCGCTGGGGGCTGAAGCTGGGATCCTCCCGCAGCCGCTGCTGGAGGTCGGCCCGGAGCTGGAAGAGAGTGGGGAGGAGTGAGCATGGAGACAGCGGGAGCCCCCCATATACCCCAGAGACCCATGGGCGGGGGCCTCACCTGCTGCCGGTAGCCCTCCTGCAGCGCCGGCTCGGCCAGCTCCCGGCTCAGGCTCTCGCTGCCACTCAGGGGCTGGACGCCGGCGGCTTTGGCGGCGCGGCTGACGGCCTCGGAGAGGAGCAGCTGGGGGCCGTCGCCCCGCATGGTCTAGGGGACAGCGGAGGAAGAGCGCGGTTGGCGAGCAGGAGGGGGCGGGCCTGTGCGCTGCCCAGTGCTTAGCGGTTTCAGGGGCACGGTTGGGGGGCAGCTAGGGACCAGGCGGGGGTTGGGGCCTCACCTTGCAGCGCTTGGCTGGCATTCCCGTCAGGTAGCTGTTGCTGGGCAGTTAGGGGGCAGGCGGGGGCTCACCTTGCGGCGCTTGGCCGGCATTCCCGTCGGGTAGGTGGTGCTGGGCAGTTGGGGGGCAGGCGGGGGGCTCACCTTGCGGCGCTTGGCCGGCATGCCCGTCAGGTAGGTGTTGGGGGGCAGGCGGGGAGGCTCACCTTGCGGCAGTTGGGGGGCAGGCGGGGGGCTCACCTTGCGGCGCTTGGCCGGCATGCCCGTCAGGTAGGCGTCGCTCAGCGGCGGCTGCTGCTTCCCGCGGCGCTGGGTCTGGATGTCCTCGCGGATGATGGGCACCCACTCCTGGGGGGACAGAGGGGGGTCAGACACTGGGGGACCCGGGCACACCCCAGCCCCCCCCCCCCCCAGCCCCGGCACTCACCGGGGGCACAGCCGCTGCCCAGGGCTCGGCGTCGGGCACGGGCTCCCCCGGCAGCTCCCCCTGCTCTGGCTCCGGGCACCGCGCCACGGCCTCCTCCGCCGTAGTGGCCGGGGCCGGCGAGGCCGCACTGTCCCGCTGCAACCGGGGGGGTTAGAGACAGCGGGGACCCCCAACAGTCACCCCCCAGCTCTCACAGCAGGGACCCCCGACAGCTGCCCCCCAACAGTCACCCCCCAGCTCTCACAGCGGGGACCCCCAACAGCCGCCCCACAGCGGGGACCCCCGACAGCCGCCCCCCAACAGTCACCCACCAGCTCTCACAGCGGGGACCCCCGACAGCCGCCCCCCAACAGTCACCCGCCAGCTCTCACAGCAGGGACCCCCCAAGAAACAACAGGGGCCCCCCCTATTCACCCTCCAGCTCTCACAGGAGGGATGCTCCTGACAGCCCCCCCACCCCTGGCAGCAGGGACCCCCCCCCGGTACCTGCGCGGCTTCGGGGGGCTGCTCGGCCGCCTGCACCTCCATGGGCTCGTCCGGCACTGGCTGCAGAGAGGGGGAGGGTGAGAGGGGATACGGGGGCCACCCTGCCCCCCGCCCCCCCCCGCGCCCCCCAGCCGGGCCGTACCTGGGGGGCCTCGCCCAGGCGGCGCACATAGGGCAGCACCTGCTCCTCCGTGACGGGCATGTGCTCCAGGACCACCTGCAGCCGCAGCCCCATCATGGCCGTCAGCCAGCTCACCAGGGAGGGGTTCACGTCCGCCGAGAGCCGCCGCTGCGGGACAGGGGGGTCAGTGTCGCCCCCACGTCCCCCTGCTGACCGGCAAACCCCCCCCCCAACAGCCAGCTCACCAGGGAGGGGTTCACGTCCGCCGAGAGCCGCCGCTGCGGACAGGGGGGTCAGTGTCGCCCCCACGTCCCCCTGCTGACTGGCAAACCCCCCCCCCCCCCCCCCCAACAGCCAGCTCACCAGGGAGGGGTTCACGTCCGCCGAGAGCCGCGCTTGCAGGACAGGGGGGTCAGTGTCGCCCCTGCGTCCCCCTCCTGACCGGCAAACCCCCCCCCCCCCAACAGCCAGCTCACCAGCGAGGGGTTCACGTCCGCCGAGAGCCGCCGCTGCGGGACAGGGGGGTCAGTGTCGCCCCCACGTCCCCCTCCTGACCGGCAAAACCCCCCCCCCAACAGCCAGCTCACCAGCGAGGGGTTCACGTCCGCCGAGAGCCGCCGCTGCGGGACAGGGGGGTCAGTGTCGCCCCCGCGTCGCCCTGCCCCCCCCTGGGTCGCCCTGCTGGCCGGCAAACCCCCCCCCCCCAACAGCCAGCTCACCAGGGAGGGGTTCACGTCTGACGAGAGCCGCCGCTGCGGGACAGGGGGGTCAGTGTCACCCCCGGGTCTCCGTGCTGGCCGGCAACCCCCCCCCCCCCCAACAGCCAGCTCACCAGGGAGGGGTTCAGGTCTGCCCAGAGCCGCCGCTGCGGGACAGGGGGGTCAGTGTCGCCCCTGCGTCCCCCTGCTCGCCGGCAACCCCCCCCAACTCCCCCCGCCCCCAGCTCACCAGCGAGGGGTTCACGTCCGCCGAGAGCCGCCGCTGCGGGACAGGGGGGTCGGCCCCACCACCCCCAGCCCTCCCCAGCCCCACGCCAATGCAGCTACACGCTCCTGGCTGGGCCCCTCGGGGCTGTGGGGCCCCAGGGTCGATGCGGGGGTCCCCGGGGGGCACTCACGATGCGGTCGTTGATGACGGCGGTCAGGGCGCCCCGCTCCCCCCGCAGGCAGTACAGGTTCAGCGCCAGGCACTCGAACAGCCCCTGGTTACACAGCTCCAGCAGCCGGCACCCGAAGGTGGGGTCTGGGGGGGGGCGCAGAGTGAGAGGTGGGCTGGGGGACCCCCCCAAACCCCCTCCCTCAGCAACCTCCCCCCACCTCACAGGGATCCCCCACAGCCCCCCCAGAACCCTCCCAGCCGAGCTCCCCCCTGGGACTCCCCCCCCCCCCCCCAGAACTCCCCCCTGCAGGGGTCCCCCCCAGCCCCTCCCGCCCCCAGGACCCTCCCCCTCACCGGCACAGCGCAGGATGTGGGTGGCAATGCGGCTGAAATGCTCCTGCAGGAACTCCAGGTTGGTCCGGGTGATGTCGACCCCGTCCTGCACCCGCACCGAGGCCTGGGGGACGGAGGGGGGCAGCCATGAGACATCGGGGACCCCCCCAGGCACACCCGATGCCCCCACCCCGGGAAGCCCCTCACACACCATTACAGGGGGGGCTGTTCCCTCCTGCCCCCCACTGTACTCGGGCCACCTCTGAACAGAACTGGGGAAGAGCCGAGGGGGGGCTGAGGGGACAGCGGGGGCCCCCCCCAGCCCGCAGCCGGGGGGATGAGGGGAGAGCGGGGCCCCCCCCAGCCCGCAGCCGGGGGGGTGTTTAGGGGAGAGCGGGGACCCCAGCCCGGGGGGACACTTACGAAGCTCTCGCGGATGTATTCCTGCAGGCCGGTGATCAGGCTGTGGGTGGCCACCTGGGGGAGGAACCACAGGTTAGTGTGTGGGGGGGGGGGGGGCAGCCAGGGCTGGGGGGCGAGAGTGAGGGGCACCAGCAGAAGAGCCGGGGGCCACAAGGAGCAGGGATGGGGGATTCGGGGGTGATGGCTCGGGGGATTCAGGAGCCAGCTTGGGGGATTTGGGGGGCTCGGGGGATTCGGGGGGCTCAGGGCGGTTCGGGGATGATGGGGTCGGGGGATTCGGGGGCCGGGTCGGGGGATTCGGGGGGCTCAGGGGATTCGGGGGGCTCAGGGAGGCATCGGGGCCCCTCACCCGCACGTTGTGTTCCGAGGGCTCGCGCCCCCCCAGGTACTCCTGGTGGAAGCAGCAAGCGGGGGATTCGGGGGTGATGGGCTCGGGGGATTCGGGGGCCGGGTCGGGGGATTCGGGGGCTCAGGGGTGATGGGCTTGGGGATTCAGGGGGCTCAGGGATGATGGCTCGGGGGATTCGGGGGGCTCAGGGCGGTTCGGGGGCTGGGTCGGGGGATTCGGGGGGCTCAGGGCGGTTCGGGGATGATGGGCTGGGGGGATTCGGGGGGCTCAGGGAGGCATCAGGGGCCCCTCACCCGCACGTTGTGGTCCGAGGGCTCGCGCCCCCCCAGGTACCCCTGGTGGAAGAAGCGAGCGGGGGATTCGGGGATGATGGGCTTGGGGGATTCGGGGGCCGGGTCAGGGCATTCGGGGGGCTCAGGGCGGTTCGGGGATGATGGGGTCGGGGGATTCGGGGGCCGGGTCGGGAGATTCGGGGGGCTCAGGGGTGATGGGCTTGGGGGATTCGGGGGCCGGGTCGGGGGATTCGGGGGCTCAGGGGTGATGGTCTTGGGGATTCGGGGGGCTCGGGATTCGGGGGGCTCAGGGCGGTTCGGGGGTGATGGGCTCGGGGGATTCGGGGGGCCGGGTCGGGGATTCGGGGGGCTCAGGGGTGATGGGCTTGGGGGATTCGGGGGGCTCAGGGCGGTTCGGGGGGCTCAGGGCGGTTCGGGGGTGATGGGCTCGGGGGATTCGGGGGGCTCAGGGAGGCATCGGGGCCCCTCACCCGCACGTTGTGGTCCGAGGGCTCGCGCCCCCCCAGGTACTCCTGGTGGAAGAAGCGGCGCAGCTGGGGCTGGACGCGCTGCAGCGGCTGGAACTGCCCGTGGAGCAGCATCACCACGTCCACCATGGAGAAGTTCTGGCAGATCAGCGAGAGCAGGTCCCCGAAGAAGCCTGGGAACAGACGGGGACCGTGGGGCACCGGGACACCCCCGGGGGGCGCTGGGGGGCCGGGGCAGGGAATCCCGGCCGGGGGGGCCCAGCCAGGATGGGGTGAGGGAAGCCAAGAGTAATGTGGCCTGGCAGGGTGCTGGGGGATGGGCCAGAGGGGCGGGGCCCAGCAGCCCAGAGGGGGAACAGTTGAGGACACTGCCCGGAAGGGGCGGGGCCCAGCAGAAGAGTGGGGCGGGGCCGCCCAGAGGGTGGGGGGGAGCGGCTCAGCACAGGAGGAGGGGTGGGGCCGCCCAGAAGGGGTGGGGCCCGGCAGCAAAGGCAGGGCATGGCCATGCGGAAGGGGCAGGGCCCAGCAGCGGAGGCGGGGCTGCCCAGACGAGGAGGCGGGGCCCGGCAGAGGGGGCGGGGCCCGGCAGAGGGGGCGGGGCGGGGCCCGGCAGAGGGGGCGGGGCTCACCGATGGCGCCCTCGGTGCCCGGCTCGAAGAGGTTGCTGGTTGCTGGTGCCGCTCAGGCGCTGGATGAAGGTGGCGATGCTCTCGGTGCTGCCCTGCTGGGCGTTCAGCGAGCCCATCATGGACGACAGAACCCCCTGCACCACGCTGAGGAAGAACTCGGGGGCCAGGGCCTCGGGGCCCCCAGGGGGGCGGCCCCGCCCCCGCTCCCCGCCCGACACCAGGGGTGTGGCAGGGGCTGGAGGGGCCTCTGGCTGCGGGGGAGGGGCAGGGGCAGGAGCCTGAGCCTGTTCTGGCACCTGTGGGGGGGCAGCCCCCATCTGCGTGGCCTGGAGAAGAGGAAGACAGTAGTCAAGGACGGCTCTGGCGGGCTGTCAGGTCAAGGACGTGGGGGGAAAACTGGCCTTACCCAGAATGCCACGGGGTGGGCAGTGCTCACCTGCAGGAAGTCTGTCATGCCTTGCAGGAAGGCGGGCATGCCAGGCATGCCGGGCATGGCCACGGTGATGGTGGGGGAGCCCACGCCGGCCATGCCAGGGCCCGCTGCCCCCAGCAGGTTGCCCAGGAGCTGGGAGAAGTGGAGATCGTCGGCAGGTGGAGGCGGCTGGGCCGAGGAGGAGGCGGAGGGCACGGGGCCCCCTGGTGCACCGGCAGAGCTGCCCCCTGCCGCCGTGGTGGCCGTGTTGGTGGTGGCGGCGCTAGCCGAGGCCGTGGGCGGGGAGGCTGGGGCCGGGAAGGAGGCCGACGAGGTGGTGGTGGTGGTGGAGGAGGAGGAAGAGGACGCCGAAGAGGAGCTACTGCCCTGAGCTGGGAGGGCAGAATTAGCACTCAAGGCCCTGCCCCCCAACCCTGCCCCGTCATCCCCATTTACCCCAAACCTTCCCATAATGCCCCCTGCCTCACCCCCCAATCTCCCCCTGGAGCCTCCCCACTCCACCGCCCCCTCCCATAATCCTCTGTCTGCATCCTCCGAAGCAACCCCCCCACACACACGCTGCCCCACAGGCCCCTTCCTATAGCCTGCCCCACACGTGACCCCAGCACCTCACACCACCACGGCCCCTCCCAACTCCTATGGTGCGAGACAAGGGGTGAGAACAGCCCCCACCCCCGGCCCCAGTTTCCTGCCCCCCACCCCACAGGAGATGTGTGGGGCAGAGACTTACCCACGAGAACCGGCTGCATCAGCAGCTGCCCGAGGAGCCCGCTGATCATCTGTGCCAGGGAGGCATTGCCCCCTACGCCGGGAGTCTGGGGGGAGACAGACGTTACCTCGGAGCCGGCACCACTCCCCACCCCCCTGAGCCAGGCAGTCCCCACCCTGGCGCCGGGTGGGAGCCGGCGCCCCCTAGAGGGGACAGGCCCCATGGCCCCATTCCCTGCCCCCCGAGCCAGCCAGTGCCCCTAGTGGGGACAGGCCCCATGCCCCATTCGCTGGGCTCTCACCCCGGGTCCTGGCGCTTGGGGGGCCCCCGGGTGGGTGGGCCGGGCGGACGGGGCCGAGGGTCGGGCGATCACCACGCGGGTCGGGGCCGTCTGGAAGCCAGGGACCTGCTGGCCTGCAGCAGAGGAAGGAACCGGGTTACAACGAGCCGCCGGGGCGGGAACGCAGCCACCTCTGGGGCGGAGCGGCCCCCCGCTGCCCCCTGCTGGCCGCACCCACCTGTGGCGGCAGAAGCCGCGGCCGCCATGGCCTGCTGGGTGATCTGGTGAGCCACGGCCTGCATCAGCTCCGGGGGCAGGCTGGGCAGGGGGACGTGCGCAGCGCCTCCTGCAGGGGGAGGGGAACAGCCGGGTCACCAGGCGGCGTCACAGCGCAGTGCCCGCTGCTGGGGAGCCCCGCGACAGCTCCAGCCCCACCCCCGCAGCCCCTGCCAGCCCCGCCCCGCCAGCACCCCTCACTCCCGACCCGCAGCCCCTGCCACCCCCGCCCCGCCAGCACCCCTCACTCCCGACCCGCAGCCCCTGCCACCCCCGAGCTCTGCCGGTGCCCCTCACTCCCGACCCGCAGCCCCTGCCAGCCCCACCCCACAGCCCCTGCCAGCCCTGCCCCGCCAGCACCCCTCACTCCCGACCCGCAGCCCCTGCCACCCCCGAGCTCTGCCGGTGCCCCTCACTCCCGACCCGCAGCCCCTGCCAGCCCCACCCCACAGCCCCTGCCAGCCCTGCCCCGCCAGCACCCCTCACTCCCGACCCGCAGCCCCTGCCACCCCCCAGCCCTGCCGGTGCCCCTCACTCCCGACCCGCAGTCCCTGCCACCCCCCAGCTCTGCCGGTGCCCCTCACTCCCGACCCGCAGCCCCTGCCACCCCCCAGCCCTGCCGGTGCCCCTCACTCCGGACCCGCAGCCCACCGGGCTCTAAGGGTGGGCACATCTCACCTATGCCCGGGCCATGCCCGGCTGGTCCAGCGGTGCCCGTGGGAACGGTGCCCCCGGAGCCGCCTCCTGGCGCCTGAGACCCAGAGTCTGAGAATAAGAAACAGACGATTGGCCCAGCACTAAGCCAGGGTCGAACCCAGGAGTCCTGGAGCAGAACAGCCCCTGCCCCATTCCCTGCCCCCCGAGCCAGCCAGTGCCCTCTAGGGGGGACAGGGCCCTGCCACATTCCCCACCCCCTGAGCCAGCCAGTGCCCTCTAGGGGGGACAGGGCCCTGCCACATTCCCCGCCCCCTGAGCCAGCCAGTGCCCTCTAGGGGGGACAGGGCCCTGCCCCATTCCCCGCTACCTGAGCCAGCCTGTACCCCCTAGGTGGGACAGGACCCCTGCCCCATTCCCTGCCCCCCGAGCCAGCCAGTGCCCTCTAGGGGGGACAGGGCCCTGCCCCATTCCCCGCTGAGCCAGCCAGTGCCCTCTAGGGGGGGACAGGCCCCCTGCCCCCCAAGCCAGCGTCCCTCGGGGGGCTCCCACTCACCCTGTATGTTCATATGCATCATGACGACGGGCTCGACGGTCTGGTGGGAGATGCGGATGACCCGGGGGTGGCTGGTCTGGGAGCCCTGGGTCTGAGTCGGGGCCGCCCCGGGCCCCAACTGGCTCTCCAGGCCCCGGCCTGGCTCCCCGGGGCTGGGGGCTCCGGCTGGGGCCGGCGGCGAGGGCTGGTGGGGGCAGGTCCCTCAGGGCCAGGCTGCGGGGGGCGGGCACCGTTCCCCGTCATGGTCACTGTGGTCCCAACGTTGATCTGCGGACAGATGAGAAGTTAGGGGGCCCGTCCCGGATGCCTGGGTCCATCCCCTCCCTCCCTGGGGCTGTGACCCTCCCTAGACGTATCATCCCGGACACCTGGGTCCATCCTCCCTCCCCAAGAGCTGCGAGGGCCCCTAGGGGCGGGCCCGGTCCCGGACACCTGGGTCCCGTGCCCCAGCTCACCTGTATGGGGGATGGCAGCCTGCTGCAGCACCATGGGGGCGGCGTAGTGGGACATGGGCCGGACCACGTGGAGGTGGCGGGGGGCGCTGCAGGACAGGTTGCAGCGCAGGTCGGACAGGGCTACGAAGGTGTTCCCCAGCAGGCGCATGGACTCCCCCACCAGGTTGATGATGCGCTGGTCCTCCTCGCGCCCCTCTGTCTGCCAACACAGGGGTCACGGTCAGCTCCCACAGTGCCCCCCCGCAGCCTGTGGTATCACCCGCCTCCCCCCTCCCCCATCCATCCTGGTAAGAACTGGGATAGTCCCAATTCTGCTCTCCCCCCAAGTCCTATGAAAGGATGCAGGATCCAAATCCCCCCTCCCCACAAGTCAGGTTCTAACCCTTGGGGTTGTCCAGGTTCCTGCCCCCTGCTGTCGGCGGGTTCTAGCCAATCGAACGCCTGACAGCAGGGGGCAGGAACCTGGACCAACCCCAAGGGTTAGAACTGACTTGTGGGGAGGGGGGATTTGGATCCTGCCATCCTTTCATAGACTTGGGGGGAGAGCAGAATTTGGACTATCCCATTCTCACCAGGATGGGGGGGGGGGGGAGTTCAGAATATCCCAGGGGGGGTGGGGTGGAGAAGAGATTTGGACCATCCCAATCTCACTGGGTTGGGGGGGAGATGTGGACCCTCTCAGTCTCACAGGGTTGGGGGGGAATGTTCCAAACATCCCATTCTGAGGGGGCAGGGAGGAGACTTGGACCATCCCAATCTCAGAGGGGCGGGGGGGGGGGATGTTCAGAACATGCCATTCTCCCTGTGACGGGGGTAGGCCTGGCACACCCCATTCTCACTACCCCGGGGGGGTGAGGGGGATAGGTAGCCCTTACATTGTTGTTGTAGTCAGTGGTGCTGGCCGTGGCCAGGATCTCCTGGTATCGCTGCAGGAAGGGCTGCAGCTGCTCCTCCACCCTGCGCAGCTCCAGCAGCACCTCCACGTACTCGGCCGGCGCGGGGTGGCTGCGGGGAGACCGGAGACGGGGCTCAGTGGGCGCCACGGCCCCGCTCCCCTCCCCACCCCACCCGCTCAGCCCTGTCCTTACTTGGGGGCCCCCTCGGCAGCCGGGGGCGGCTCCGGCCCAGGCTGGGGGCTCTCCTCGGCGGGCGCGGCGGCGGGCTCCGAACCAGCTGCCTCCATGGGCTCCCGCTGGCCGGGGCGGGTGGAGGGGGGCGGCTCGTCGGGGGCCGGGGGGGCATTCTCCGGCGTGGGCTGCGGCTGCCCGTTGGCCCGACCCTAGAGAGAGAGACACTGGGCTCAGAGCCTGGGACTCCCGCCCCCTCCCCCCGATCAGGGCTCAGCCCCCCGGCACTCCTGCCCCCCCTGCCCCCCAGCCGGGCCTCAGCCCCACGGCACTCCCACCCCCTCCTCCACCCCCAGCCGGGCCTCAGCCCCACGGCACTCCCATCCCCCATCCCACCCCCAGCCGGGCCTCAGCCCCACAGCACTCCCACCCCCTCCTCCACCCCCAGCCGGGCCTCAGCCCCACGGCACTCCCGCCCCCTCCTCCACCCCCAGCCGGGCCTCAGCCCCACGGCACTCCCGCCCCCTCCTCCACCCCCAGCCGGGCCTCAGCTCCACGGCACTCCCACCCCCCCCCCCACCCCCAGCCAGGGCTCAGCCCCCTGGCACTCCCACCCCCCACCCCACCCCCAGCCGGGCCTCAGCCCCACGGCACTCCCACCCCCCCCCCCGGCACTCCCCCCTCCCGCCACCCTCCTCCCATCGGGCCTCAGCCCCACGGCACTCCCACCCCCTCCTCCACCCCCAGCCGGGCCTCAGCCCCACAGCACTCCCACCCCCCACCCCTCCCCCCGATCAGGGCTCAGCCCCCCGGCACTCCTGCCCCCCCCGGCCCCCAGCCGGGCCTCAGCCCCACGGCACTCCCACCCCCCACCCCACCCCACCCCCAGTCAGGGCTCAGCCCCACGGCACTCCCGCCCCCCCCGCCGGGCCTCAGCCCCACAGCACTCCCGCCCCCTCCTCCACCCCCAGCCGGGCCTCAGCCCCACGGCACTCCCACACACACCCCCGGCACTCCCCCCTCCCGCCACCCTCCTCCCATCGGGCCTCAGCCCCACAGCACTCCCCCCACTGCCACCGCCACCCCCCCATCGGGCCTCAGCCCCACGGCACTCCCACCCCCCCCACCCCCTGCCAGGGCTCAGCCCCACGGCACTCACCTCCAGCCGGCCCAGGATGCCTTGCACGTCTCGGAGCAGGTGCTGCGCCATCAGCAGGCGGACGCGGGGCTCACTCTGGAACGACAGGGCGGGGCCGGGTCAGGGCTGGGCCTGGGAGTGGAGCTCACAAGGGGACAGTCTGGTACTAACCCGGACCAGACCCCAGGCCCAGCCAGCCCAGGACCCCCAGTCCAGACTCCCCAGGACACCCCCCCGGCTCGTCCAGCCTGGGACCCCCGCCTCCTGGATGAGATCCATGGCCCCGCCTGCCCCACCCCCCCGATGAGACCCACAAACTATCCTGCCAGGTAACCCCATAATCAGCCCAATGGGCTCACTGAGCTCTTGCCTGTCCTCTCTAGCCCTGCCCCCCCAAGTTCACTGGTTTAGACCCAGAACCCCTGTGCTCTGCCAATTCTCTAACCCTTCCCAGATCCGCCCCCAACCCCCTGCTGACCTTTCACCCCTCTGCCCCCCACGCCCACCCCCCTCCAGTACCTGTATGGGTGCCTGTTCCATATTAATATGAACATCCACAGAGGATCCGTCGATCTTAGGGGGAGGAGGGAGGAGACGGGCGTGAAGGAGGAAGAGACGGAGAAAACCAAAGGAAACAAAAAAGGAGGAAAGGAGGGAAAACAGGAAAAGAAAGAGAAAAATAAATAAAAACAGAGAAAGGGGGGAGGGGCCACAGACACTCAGCACAAGTGGGAGGTGGATAGAGACTGGACCCCTCCTGCCCTTCCCCAGCCACGATGGAACCCAGGAGTCCGGCTCCCAGCCGCCCCCGCTCTAACCCACCAGCCCCCACTCCCCTCCCAGAGCCGGGGAGAGAACCCAGGAGTCCTGGCTCCCAGCCCCCTCTGCTCTGACCACTAGCCCCCACTCCCCTCCCAGCACCAGGGAGAGAACCCAGGAGTTCTGAGTTCCCACCCGTCCATTACACACCGGCTAGACCACCTCACACCCGTCACAGAACCACACAGAGAATAAACCAAAGCAAACTGCCAGAGGAAAGCGAGAACCTGCCTCTTCCAGGAGCCCACCCCCGGCAGCCACTGGGGCTAGCGCCGCCGGCAGGAGAGAGCCCCCCCCCGCAGCACGGCGTCCCCCGCAGGAACTCACCTGTGAGGGCGGCTGCGGGTCCATAATGCTGACTGGTAAATTGAAGGTCCCGACCATGACGTAGCTGTTGGCGTTACGGTCGTGGACAGTGGCACCGGCTCCCCGTCCCCCGATGCCATTGTGGGGGGCTGAGGCCGAGCTGGCTCCAGAGGGACCCCCAGAGGAGGGCGACTGAGTCTGGGGAGGGGCACGTTCCACCAAGTGGATCACTTTGCCCCCAACATCTTGGAAAGAAGAGACAAAGGGGGGCAAAATCAGAACCTCAAACCTCTGGTCTCCATCCCCCGCAGCTCTGCCGGTGCCCCTCACTCCCGACCCGCAGCCCCCTGCCAGCCCAGCCCTGGACTCCCACCGCCCCCAGCTCTGCCGGTGCCCCTCACTCCCGACCCGCAGCCCCCTGCCAGCCCAGCCCTGGACTCCCACCGCCCCCAGCTCTGCCGGTGCCCCTCACTCCCGACCCGCAGCCCCCTGCCAGCCCAGCTCTGGACTCCCACCGCCCCCAGCTCTGCCGGTGCCCCTCACTCCCGAACCGCAGCCCCTGCTAGCCCAGCTCTGGACTCCCACCGCCCCCAGCTCTGCCGGTGCCCCTCACTCCCGAACCGCAGCCCCCCACACTCACTATATTCTTTAAGCTTCTTGTCGTCCTGCAGGACGCGTCCCTGGTAGATCAGACGCTGTTTCTCCGCGGGGATATTTACTGAGCCCGCAATGTGCTCTTTGAACTCCTTCACCGTCACCTACAGGGGAAAGGGGCAAGAACCAGTGGGGTCAAACCCACCCCCCATCACCTCTTCTCAGCTCACACGCTCGGGTCGCCACCCTGTGCATGCAGACACCTAAGAAAGGCCGTACCGGGTCAGACCAAAGGTCCATCCAGCCCAATATCCTGTCTGCCGACAGTGGCCAATGCCAGGTGCCCCAGAGGGAGTGAACCTAACAGGTAATGATCAAGTGATCTCTCTCCTGCCGTCCATCTCCACCCTCTGACAGACAGAGGCTAGGGACACCATTCCTTACCCATCCTGGCTAATAGCCATTAATGGACTTAACCTCCATGAATTTATCCAGTTCTCTTTTAAACTCCGTTATAGTCCTAGCATTCACAACCTCCTCCAGCAAGGAGTTCCACAGGTTGACTGTGCGCTGCATGAAGAACTTCCTTTTATTTGTTTTAAACCTGCTGCCCATTCAGTGCATTTGGTGACCCCCAGTTCTTGTATTATGGGAACAAGTAAATAACTTTTCCTTATCCACTTTCTCCACATCACTCATGATTTTATAGACCTCTATCATATCCCCCCTTAGTCTCCTCTTTTCCAAGCTGAACAGTCCTAGCCTCTTTAATCTCTCCTCATATGGGACCCGTTCCAAACCCCTCATCATTTTAGTTGCCCTTCTCTGAACCTTTTCTAGTGCCAGTATATCTTTTTTGAGATGAGACCACATCTTTACGCAGTATTCAAGATGTGGGCGTACCATGGATTTATATAAGGGCAATAATATATTCTCCGTCTTATTCTCTACCCCCTTTTCAATGATTCCTAACATCCTGTTCGCTGTTTTGACTGCCGCTGTACACTGCGTGGATGTCTTCAGAGAACTATCCACGATGACTCCAAGATCTTTTTCCTGATTCGTTGTAGCTAAATTAGCCCCCATCATATTGTATGTACAGTTGGGGTTATTTTTTCCAATGTGCATTACTTTACATTTATCCACATTACATTTCATTTGCCATTTTGTTGCCCAATCACTTAGTTTTGTGAGATCTTTTTGAAGTTCTTCACAGTCTGCTTTGGTCTTAACCATCTTGAGCAGTTTAGTATCACGTGCAAACTTTGCCACCTCACTGTTTACCCCTTTCTCCAGATCATTTATGAATAAGTTGAATAGACTGGTCTGAGGACTCACTCTTGGGGAACACCACTAGTTACCCCTCTCCAGTCTGAGAATTTAACATTTATTCCTACGCTTTGTTCCCTGTCTTTTAACCAGTTCTCAATCCATGAAAGGACCTTCCCTCTTATCCCATGACAACTTCTCTGGGGTGGGGTGCAGGAGCTGGCTGGTCGGGGACCCACCACCCCAGGCTGAGATGCGGCTGGCTCTGGGGTGGGATGCAGGATCTGCCAAAGAGCCGAATGGGACCGGTGCAGAGCATCCCTTGGCGCCGGCACGGACCCCCAAGGGAAACGGCCCTGGATCGAGCCACACCCAGCAGCCTCCCAACCTCTCACCTCTGCCTCCACGGTGAAGGTCCTGGTCTGCGAGTCGAGCGTCTTCACCATCACCTCGAGGTTCTCCGGCTCCGCCATGGCGCCGGCTCCTGTCACGGGACAGCGGGTTACGCGAGCTGGTCCCCTTGGCCCTCCAGATCAGCTGCCCCTGGGTGTCCTGAACCCCCCCTCGCCTTATACCCCTGGCCCTCCCTGCCCCCCACACCCCTCCCCTGCCCCCCACACCCCTCCTCTCCCCCCCACATCCCCACACCTCCCGCCACGCTCCTCCCCCCCCACCTTAGATCCCTGGCCCCCACTTCCCACCCACACCCCTCCCTGCCCCCCACACTCCTCCCCTCTCCCAGCCCACATCCCCTCCCCCACCTTACACCCCTGGCCCCCACTTCCCCCCCAAACCCATCCCCTGCCCCCCACACCCCTCCCCTCTCCCACCCCACAGCCCCACCCCTCCTGCCACGCTCCTCCCCCCCCACCTTAGATCCCTGGCCCCCACTTCCCACCCACACCCCTCCCTGCCCCCCACACTCCTCCCCTCTCCCAGCCCACATCCCCTCCCCCACCTTACACCCCTGGCCCCCACTTCCCCCCCCCACCCATCCCCTTCTCTACCCCAGCGACGCCCCTCCCCCACCCGACATTATCCCCGGGGGGGGGACACGCAGCTCGGACCCCCCCGAAGCTCACCCGCTCCTGGGGCCGCTCTCGGCTGCGGGTGGGGGAGGGGCGCCAAGTCCAGCTGGCCCCGCCCCCCGGCCTCCCAGGCGGGTACTTCCGGTCAAGCCGGAGCCACTTCCGGTGCAGCCCAAGCCCCAGGGGGCAACTTCCGGTCCACTGCAGGGGTCCGGCGGGCGCGGGGGGGGGACACCTCGGGGCCCCCGCGGGCGGGGAGACGCTGCGGGCCCGGAACGGGGCGAAACGGACGCGGAACCCGGCGCCTCCTCGGAGCGACTCCCTCCAGCCGCCTCTCGCCGCCGCTGCGCCCGACTGCGCATGCGCGAGAGCTGCGCGCGCGCCCCCGCCTTCCCACTACCGGTCCTTCGCCTCGGGGCTGTCCGAGCAGGCGCCTGACTAAATACACCGTGAAACCGACCTACTCGCCCTCCCCCGCACCCGCTGCTCGTTCCTTGATCGCTCCTTGGCTCCGAGCTGCCGGGTCTGTTCGCCCTGTGGCGGCGACGCCGCTTGTTCGCCTCCGATCGCGAAGATTGTGTCCAGGCACCTTTCGGGCTCCTATACCCGGCTCGAGGAGCCTCGCCAGCCCGCGCCTGCGTACTAAGGCCTTTGTCCACCATCTTTCTTATGGGCGGGCCCATGCGGCTGTGTATGCGGTGAAGGCAGCGCGGCGGCCATCTTGGAGGCTGGCGTGGAAATGATGACGCGCATTCCCCGGCCCGACAGATCTTTTGAGGGCAACACTTGGCGCTCCAAGGAGCCGAAGCCAAAGCGGCGGCCATCTTGGTTATGGGCGCAGACTTTTTGACACCTGACTTGCCACCATATTTGTTGAGGGCACATTTTCCCACTCCTGATTGGCGGCCATGTTGTACTTTATCCCCAATGGGAGGGGGGGGAAATAACCCCCTCACCCGCCATCTTTCTTATGGGCAATGAGTTTGGCTAGGCAGAGAATGCCAGGTTGTTATTGTAGGGTCTCCCACCACTCCTCTTTGTGTTATTGTAGGGTCTCCTCAAAACACTAGAGGCCCAGGCATGTTGCTGTTATTCCCACTAAGGACCCCCCCCATTACTGCCAAACCAGAGCCACTCTGGGCGGGGAGGGCCCCCGAGACATCGCCAAGACCAGCCCCCCCTGCACCGCGATGAGGCAGGACCAGGCCAGGCCCGGCCTGAGGGGGTTTGTCCAACCTGCTCTTAAACCATCCCGGGACGGGGATCCCGCAACGCCGACTCTAGCGCTGAACGCCCCCGAGAGCTAGAAAGTGTCTCCTAATCTCCGGCCGAAATGGCCCTGGCCCCCGAGCTCGGGTTTTCTCACCCTTCGCTCGCGTGTGTGGCTCCCAACTGATCATGTTATTGTAGGGCCCCCCCACAACCCTACGGGCGCCAGCCCTGTTCTTGGAGGGGTTTGTTATTGTAGGGTCCCTCACCAGCATCACCCACCCGCCCTGAGGCTCAGTGTTATTGGAGGGAGGGGGTTCCTTGCAAACACCCAACTACCCACACTGGTTTATTAGTGTAGGGTCTCCTGCAAGCTCCATCCCCCCCACACACACATCCTGTTATTGTAGGATCTCCTGGAGGCCCCCAGAGCCTCTCCCCCGCTGCACTGTTTACCATTGGCCCCCCTGCCTCAGTGGGCGTGGGGTCGCTCCCACCCACGGGACTCTGGACTCGGGCGAGTTACCGATTAACGTGGCCTGGGAGTGGGTGGGGGGCAAAGGTGAGCCGGACAGAGGGACAAGGGCCGGCAGACGGCCCCGAACCCGGCCCGCACCGGCCATGCTCCAGCGCACGTGGTCCTACCTGCTGTACCTGTACGGGGCTCTGATCAGTGCCCTGAGCCCATGTACCCCCCCCGCCCCGCTGCCAGCCAGCGGGCTGGACCGGGACCAGGTAGCCAGCACTGGGGGGGAACCCCTCCCCAGGATCAGGGGGTCTGGGGATCCCCAAGGGTGGGGGCACTGAAGGTTGTGGGGGGACTCAGGGGAAGGGGGGGTTCACGTGGGGGTTGGGGGATGAGCCCCCCCAGAGGTGGGCGGCAGGGAAGGGTGTGGGGTTCCCTCGCCGGTACTTGGGTGTCTGTGGGGTGGGGGCTGCGGGGGGATGTGGGGGGGTCTCTGCAGCGCCCTGACCCCCCGCAGTTCCCCCGGCAGTACTTGGGTGTCTGTGGGGTGGGGGCTGTGGGGGGATGTGGGGTGGGGGCTGTGGGGGGCTGCGGGGGGGGGTCTCTGCAGCGCCCTGACCCCCCGCAGTTCCCCCGGCAGTACTTGGGTGTCTGTGGGGTGGGGGCTGCGGGGGAATGTGGGGGGGTCTCTGCAGCGCCCTGACCCCCCGCAGTTCCCCCGGCAGTACTTGGGTGTCTGTGGGGTGGGGGCTGCGGGGGGATGTGGGGGGCGCTGTGGGGGGGTCACTGCATCGCCCTGACCCCCCGCAGTTCCCCCGGCAGTACTTGGGTGTCTGTGGGGTGGGGGCTGCGGGGGGCTGTGGGGTGGGCTGCGGGGGGGTCTCTGCAGCGCCCTGACCCCCCGCAGTTCCCCCGGCAGTACTTGGGTGTCTGTGGGGTGGGGGCTGCGGGGGGATGTGGGGGGCTGCGGGGGGGTCTCTGCAGCGCCCTGACCCCCCGCAGTTCCCCCGGCAGTACTTGGGCACCTGGCACTTCATCGCTGCAGCAGCTGCCACCCCTGCCGCCCTGGAGACCTTCGCGGGCACTGACGGCTCCGTCTTCCACATGGGGCAGGGCCCCCAGCCCCAGCGTCTGCAGCTCCGCGCCGCCCTCCGCTTGTGAGTGGGGCCCCCCAACCCCCCGGATCCAGGGCGCGCCCGGCACTGAGGCACAGGACTCGCCCCATTGGACGTGCCCAATGCTCAGGCTTCAGGGTCTCCCCAGCAGGGTCAGGAAGGGATCCCCCCCCCAGCTCCAGGGAGGAGTTTACTCCTCTCCCCCTGAAGGCTGCCGGGGCAGCCGGGGGTGTCTCTGCGCATCGTCCCGGCCGGCTGGTCCCTGCTCCCCCCGGGGCCGCGCAGACACTGGATGTGGGGTGGGGAAGTTATGGGCCCCCAGCTCCGAGGGGAGTTCCCATCGGGATGAGCCAGGCAGCTCGCCCCAAATCGGTTCCCGGCCGTAGGTGGGGGCTCGGGCCCCTCTGGGGATGGCCAGTGGCTGGGCGGGGGCGCGGGGCTGGGGGGACTGGCAGCTTGTCGGATGGGACGTTCGCGTGGCCCCTGTGATCCTACCCCTCCCCTCATGGACCAAACACCACCCCTCCACCCGGCTCCCTAAAGGCCCCTCCAGTTGACCCCTCCCTCCCCCCCACAGGAAATCAGGGGGCTGCGTGCCCAGATCATGGATTTATCTGCTTAACGAAGGGAGCACTGACCTGGCCACAGAAGGTGAGTGGTGCCCCTCACTCCCGACCCGCAGCCCCTGCCAGCCCAGCCCTGCCCCCCCCAGCTCTGCCGGTGCCCCTCACTCCCGACCCGCAGCCCCTGCCAGCCCAGCCCTGCCCCCCCCCAGCTCTGCCGGTGCCCCTCACTCCCGACCCGCAGCCCCTGCCAGCCCAGCCCTGCCCCCCCCAGCTCTGCCGGTGCCCCTCACTCCCGACCCGCAGCCCCTGCTAACCCAGCCCTGACCCCCCAGCTCTGCCGGTGCCCCTCACTCCCGACCCGCAGCCCCTGCCAGCCCAGCCCTGCCCCCCCCAGCTCTGCCGGTGCCCCTCACTCCCGACCCGCAGCCCCTCCTAGCCCGGCCCTGACCCCCCAGCTCTGCCGGTGCCCCTCACTCCCGACCTGCAGCCCCCGCCAGCCCAGCCCTGCCCCCCCAGCTCTGCCGGTGCCCCTGACCCGCAGCCCCCAGCTCCTGGCTCTGTCTCCCCCATCACAGGGCGGCCGGGGATGAGGACCGAGCTGTTCTCCAGCAAGTGTCCAGACACCATCATTGTCCAGGAAACCGACCAAGACTATCAAAGGATCCTGCTGTACTGTGAGTGGGGGCCCGGACGCCTGGGTTCTCTCCCTGGCTCCGGGAGGGGAGTGGGGGTGGTGGTGAGAGCAGGGGGACTGGGAGCCCGGACGCCTGGGATCTATCGTTGTTCTGGGAGGGGTGTGGGGGGGGCTTGTTGCCAGGTTCTCTGAGGTGTCTCTCCCTATCCTCCT
Source organism: Chrysemys picta bellii (assembly GCF_011386835.1). Taxonomy (NCBI): domain Eukaryota; kingdom Metazoa; phylum Chordata; order Testudines; family Emydidae; genus Chrysemys; species Chrysemys picta. The sequence continues at coordinate 1,876,678 of NC_088802.1, read as the reverse complement.
TCCCCCCCAGCCCGCACCCCCGACCTGGCTGACGAGTGCATTGAGGATTTCCGGAGCCAAGCCTACTGCCTGGACATGGAAGAATTCCTGCTTATCCCCCGCAGCCAAGGTACCACCCGGATGAGGAGGCCTTTAGGGGGGTCCCCCCACCCCATCGGCCAGTGGGATTAGCTTGGCGGGAAGGCGGTGGGTTGGGAGAGGGAGGAGATTGGGGGGAGGCGGTTGTGAGGTGCTGGGAAGAAAGGAGGTTGTGGGGGTGAGGGAGGTTTGGGGGGTCAGGAGGGGGTTGGGCAGGTGTTGGGGGGATGGGTAGATTTGGGGGGTGTGGAAGAGGATTGGGGGTAGGTTATTGGAGTCACGAAAATGCTCACTGATGCACAACCCCACCCTTAAATCCCCCCCCCCACACGCACCCCCTAACCCTCTCCCTCTTCTGCCACCCCCCAGACACCTGCCAGTTTCGGGATTCCTGATTGACCCAGTGCCAGGTGAGCCGAGCCTCAGGGCCCCCCCCCATTCCCCAGGGGCTCCCCCATTCCCCGCCTATCCCAGGGGCCCCGCACCCCCTGACCTGGCTGGAGTGTGCCAGGTCTCAGCCGGCTTTCCCGGGACCCCTCCCCCGGCCCGGCCTCCAGAGACCAAGTTCCCCATTCTGGGGGGCGGGGGGTGGCTGGGATTGAAGTTTGGGGGGGTAGATCTCCTGGGTCCCGTCCCCCCCCCGCCAACTCTGCAGGGCCCGGTTTTCCCATCGGACGCTGAAATTGACGATTAAAGGCGCATCCGTGTTTCCATCTCAGGCCTTTCTCCGTTTCTCTCTGCCAGCCCCCCAGCTGCTGCGACTGGCCCGCCCCGAGGAAACAGCCCCCCCGAAGACTGACCCCCTCGTTCGCCTGGAGGAAGAAACCCCATTTCTGCAGAGCCTGTAAATAAATCCCAATCCTGCCGCATCTGTGACAATGTGTCCCTAAGCGCTGGTTTCGACTCTCAGACACATGGGGCATGCCCAGTGGTGGGGGGGCAGGGCTGGGCTAGCGGGGGCTGCGGGTTGGGAGTGAGGGGCACCGGCAGAGCTGGGGGGGGGCAGGGCTGGGCTAGCAGGGGCTGTGGGTCGGGAGTGAGGGGCACTGGCAGAGCTGGGGGGGGGCAGGGCTGGGCTAGCAGGGGCTGCGGGTCGGGAGTGAGGGGCACCGGCAGAGCTGGGCTAGCAGGGGCCTGGTGCGACGTGGCTCTCGGCTCAGTCAGGGGGTCCCCCATCTAGGTCGGAGGGTCTGGGCAGGGCCTGATGCGACTGGGGGGGGGGGGACAGTCTTGGTTGGGACGCACAAGAAAACCATTCCCGGCCGGCCACTCGCTGACTGTCAAATTTTCCATTTTATTTAAATAAAACACAGGTTTAAAACCCAGCGCAGGAGCCGGGCTCTGGAATCGGCTCTCGAGCGCTGGTCTGCATTAATCCACAGATAAAGGTCACAGATTTCCGCTCCTGCCCCCACACTGCTCCAGAGCAGAGCAAATTCAGGTCCCCGCCCCACAGCATAGCTGCTGTTCTAGACCCCCCAGACTGGATTTGGGGCAGAGCTGGGGGTTGCAGGCCTGGATTGAGGGGCACCAGCAGAGCTGGAGGAGGAGGCCGGGCAGGCAAACGGGGCAGGATCAAGTACAAAGACTTTTCTCAACTCAAATCTCCTTTCAACTGTGTTCTAGATCAGACACGTTCTAAGTCGGGTGATCTGGAGAGTGCAAGGAATGATTGTCTCTAGCACCACGCTGCTGAGAAAAGACAGCAGGAAACCGGTCTGGGTTGGGTGCAGGGTGGGTCATGCTAGATTGTCTCTGTGCTGGGTGGGTTAAGGGGGGGGGGGTTTCTTCTAGAAACCGGTGGAAGAGCAGTCAGGGATGCTGGGAAAGTTGTTCTAGATCACACATGGGGAGGAGAGGGAGCTTCCTATAGACTCCAGAGCCTGATGGTCATTCTAGGGCATTTCTGGGTAGGGCCGAGTGTGCTCTAGATTTTAGCACAAAGGGGGGGTTGGGGTTCTGGACTGTGTCCCAGAGCATGTTCTAGATCACACGGGGTGTCTGGAGCAGTGTAGATTGAGAGGGAAGTACTGGGGGCTGCAATAGATGATATCTCAGCAGCGAGCGCATGGGCTAGAACACAAGGCAAGCGGAGTGGACCTTCTAGATCCCATCCAAGAGCCGGAGGGTTCGTTCTAGATTGCAGAGTGACGGGATGCTGGTGAGAATCATTGTCATAAGGGGACAGAGTGTCCCCAGAGATAGCGGGCTCGCTCTGGACTGTGTGGCAAAGCGGGCACTTGGGGTTGCTCTAGATTGTGACTAAATAGGGGGTTTGTTCTAGAGCTTGTGGGATGGCTGATGGCAAAGAGGTGGAGACCAGAGGTCTGTTCTAGGTCAGATGCCAGAGGCTTCCCACAGGGACTGGCTCTAGCCTGCAGACCAGCAGGCCTCCCTCAGGAGGGGTTCTAGTTTATAGGGCCGGTAGGGTTGGTGGCATGTTCTAGACCATCACCGGCACCTCTTGTTTCTAGATCGGTCACCAATGTTTTGGATCATGCCTTGTATTTCCTGTCTGGGTTGTTCTAGATCACTTTGGTGTAGGGAGGGGATGTAGTGTTCCTTAAAGACCACAGCTCACGCCCTGAAGGCTGGCTGTGGCGGTCAGTTCTAGATAACGTCACCACGGTGACATTGTTCGCTCTAGACCAGTGGCAAGATTGGAAGCGATGGCCGGGGGGAGGCTGGTCTATAAGAGAGTGACAGTGTCCATCCCCACCACACCTGAGCTGGGAGACCCAAGCCACGTTCTAGATCGTTCTAGAGCAGGAACATGGGATCACCCCAGCTGGGAGCCCGGGATGCAGAGGGTGGGTGTGTGTCTAGACCGCCCCTCTCCCTCTGTCATGTTCTCTCCCTCTCACCCCCCATCTCCATTGTCAGACCTCTCCCTGGGGGTCCCCTCCCCTGGCATCCGCCGCCAAGGAAGGGTGTTATTGCTAAGAAGAGACCCCCCCCATTGCTCCCCACGCCCAAATCCCTCCCACTCCCCCCCCCCAACACAGAATCCCTCCTCCCATGGCTCAGCTAGATCCACTCCCTTGGTTCTGACCCCCCGGACCCCGCCCATCCCCCATTTCTCCCTTCCCTGTGGTCCCAAATCCCTTTGCCCTCCCGGACCCGGAGCGGTTCCAATCCGCTTTCCCCTCCCCCCGCAGATCCACTTGCAGCTTGGCTGGATCCCAGCGGTTCTGATTGGTTCCTTCCCTGTAGTGGTTCTGACCCCCCCACACACACACATCCCCCAAACTCCTGAGCCAGCCAGTCCCCCGCCCCCTCTCACAAGTGCCTGGGGGCGGAGTCTCACGTCTCTGTACCCAAGGGGGGCGGGGCTAAGTCCTGGTGCCCTCGCCCCCATAGTGCCGGAGTCTTGTGTCTCCACGTGGAAAGTGGGCGGAGCTCGGTCCTCGCACGCACACCCAGACGCTGGTGACTCTGTGATTTATTGCTGAGGTGCGAGGCGGACGGCTGGGGCTGTCACTCCGTCCTCTCTGCCTCTGCCCCACCGCCGGGGTCCAGTCCCCCCGGGCCGCCCCCGCTCTCCTCCTCCTCCTCCTCGGCGGCCCGGATGCTCACGCACAGCACCAGCGTCTGCAGGAAGCCGTAGAGGCAGGCAAACTGCAGCAGGTATTTCTGGACCAGCCACAGGGCCAGGTACATCCCGTAGGTGGTGACAAGGAAGGTGGCCAGCCCGTGGAGCCAGACTTTCAGGGGCCCCCTGAACCCCAAAATGTCCAGGAGCAGCCGGAAAGCCGGGGAGCAGGCACAGAGCAGAGTCACCACGCAGAGGTCGAAGAGGTGCCGGGCGAAGTTGAAACAGATCTGGAAATGCTCCGGGATGTCGGCCGGCGGCTGGTGGGGGGACAGATACTGAGGGACCTGGGAGACCCTAGAGAAGAGGCCCTGTCCCGGGGCAGGGCCCGGATCCCCGGCGCGGCCCCATCCGATCAGAGCCAGGAGGCGCCGGGCGCCCCACCACTGCGATTTCCGGGGGGCCTCCGTCAGCCCGCCCTCTTTTCCTGCCTCGCGCCCCCACCAGCGGAGTCTTGTCAGCCAGGCCTTGGCTCTGTTTAGGGACATGGGGGGAAACCGGCGAGAATCCAGCGCCCCAAATAAAATCAACACTCAGGTGTGGGGGGACGGAGGGAGCAGTGAGAGGGGTCCAGACCGTGGGGCACTAGCCAGCTCTCCTCTCCAACGCACCAGCCTCCCCGAAACTCTCTCTGGGGCGTTTTCCCCTCTAAAGCCGCCTTCCACAAACACACGGTTAGTTCAGGGTCCCGTGCTGCTCCCCAGAACCAGACGTCAGCGCCTCGATTTTGCAGTATCGGGGACCCTTCACCACAGAATAGCCACAAATTTCATTCGCGTCCGGGTTAACTTCAGTCCCACTGGCAGCTGCTGTCACCCAAAGATGCAAATCTCCCTCAGCCGCCTCTGCTGGGCCTGGGGTCCCTCACCCCTAAACGGTGGTCCCTCAGCCAGTCGGGAGGTGTGTTGTCGAGGTCCAATTCTATCCACCAGCACCAGGGCTAACAGAACCCCAAAATGTCCTTTCCACCCACACAGACAAATCCTTGTTGATTTCACCCGCTGAATTCTCTGGGCTGGGGGCAGAGCTCAGAGACCCCCCAAAATATGGCTCCTTGTTAATTTCACCCCCTGAGTTGTAGCCACTGGAAATGGTGCTAATTCACCCCAAAATGCAGGGGGGGGGGCCCAAAACACACACTGGCTGGTTCAATCCACCCCAACGTGTCTCTTCTGATGTCAAGAACTGTCCGCCCCCCGCAAAATACTGACCCTTGGAAAAATACCGATCTTCACCAATTTCACTCCCCTGACTCTCTGGGGCAGGAACCCCCCGAAATCCTTGATCCCCTGAAAGATCCGACAGCTGGTTTGTTTCAGTCTCACATCCTCAGTGCTGGGTCACCCCAGTATCACGAGTCCCCCTGAAACAGACAAGCCTACGTTAGGATCCAATCGCAGCAGGACTGATACCCCCCAAAATACTTCCCCTTTGTCCTGCACCAATTCCCCTGGCAGCAGAAATAAGACACCCACAAATACGGCACATCCTCGTTCAGAGCAGGTCACAGCACGGTTCATGCACCCCGACCTTTTTACCCCGTCTCTGAAGGGTAAAAATCCTTCACTCCCTCAAATTTCTGTCTATAATAGAAAATCTCAGCCCCTCACAACACACCCCAGCTGGTTAATTTCACCCCTACATTGTCAGTGCTGGTGGTCGCCTCCCAAACATGGGACCCCAAAATCTAGCAATCCTCACTGGTCAGGCGCACCGGTCGCCACGTCTAAGGGAGCTTTGCACCCCGAAACATTAATCCCCTGACAGACAAATCCCATTAAATTCAGTCTCTATTTCCCTGTGCTGGTGGCAGTATGCACCCCAAAAGTACTGCTCCCCCAAATACCAGCTTGCTGATTTCACCCCATACGGTCAGTGATGGTGGTGGGGGGATACACCCCTGAAATGTCAGGCTCACCCTGAAATGCCAGCCACTATACCCCACAGTCTCACGGGTTCTGGCAGGGGAAGCACCCCCAAAACACCAGCGGGTCAATTTCAGCCCCCCATTGTCAGGGAGGGCAGCACAGGTTCGCCCCCCCCAAAAAAATATCAAACCCTCCCTGAAACGCCGGCGGATTCATTTCAAAGCCCCATCCTCACTGCTTGTTCCGGCAGAGGGGGGGACACCCCGAAATAGGGATCCCCGAAATAAACACCCAGACCATCGCTGGTTCGGGTACCCCAAACCCCCGCTCCCACAAAACAACAAAGCGGGTGAATCTCACCCCCAGACTGTCCAGGGTGGGGGAAGTGGCCCCCCCAAAATCCTACCCGCTCCCCCCAGTTTAATCCCCCCCCGAACACAGCCCCCCCGTTTTCAGCTCCCTCTGACCTGCGGGGGGCGGGGGGTCCCCGGGAAATCTCGCTCCATGGCTGCGCCCGTCCGGCCTGGCGGCGGGGTCCGGGGGCACCGAGCGCCCCGAAGTGGGGGGGACCCGGGCGGGCGGCGGGGCCGGGAGCGTGGCAGGGAGGGGAACAGGCTCCGCGCCCGGCCCGAGACGGGGAAAATCCAGCAGCTGATCGGGTTACAGGAAGGACGGGATTGGGCAGGGGGTGGGGCCTCTGGGGAGCCCGGACGCCTGGGTTCTTTCCACGGCTGGGGGGGTTGGCGGGTTAGAGGAGTGGGGGGGCTGGGAGCCAGGACTCCTGGGTTCTCCCCGGCTCTGGGAGGGGTGTGGGGGCTGGTGGGTCAGAGCAGGGGGGGGGTTGGGAGCCCGGACTCCTGGGTTCTCTCCCTGGCTCTGGGAGGGGAGGGGAGTGGGGGCTGGTGGGTTAGAGCAGGGGGGGTTGGGAGCCAGGACTCCTGGGTTCTCCCCGGCTCTGGGAGGGGAGTGGGGACTGGTGGGTTAGAGCAGGGGGGGCTGGGAGCCAGGACTCCTGGGTTCTCTCCCCGGCTCTAGGAGGGGAGGGGGGGGTGGGTTAGAGCAGGGGGGGCTGGGAGCCAGGACTCCTGGGTTCTCTCCCAGCTCTGGGAGGGGAGGGGGGCTGGTGGGTTAGAGCAGGGGGGGCTGGGCGCCAGGACTCCTGGGTTCTCTCCCCGGCTCTGGGAAGGGAGTGGGGGCTGGTGGGTTAGAGCAGGGGGGTTGGGAGCCAGGACTCCTGGGTTCTCTCCCCGGCTCTGGGAGGGGAGTGGGGGCTGGTGGGTTAGAGCAGGGGGGGCTGGGAGCCAGGACTCCTGGGTTCTCTCCCCGGCTCTGGGAGGGGAGGGGGGGCTGGTGGGTTAGAGCAGGGGGGGGCTGGGAGCCAGGACTCCTGGGTTCTCTCCCAGGCGCTGGGACAGGGCAGACCCTACCATAACTAAAGAAGTGGGGTCAGCCCTGGGTCCTTAAGAAACCCTCTCGCAATAACAAGCTGCCAGTCTCTTTGCCCACAACAAAGATGGCGGAGGGGGGGAGGTTGCGCCATTAGGTATTAGGGAGAAAAGCGCCCGTGACCACATCCAAAATGGCCCCCAACTTAGCTTCACCCCCAAGAGCTGGCAGATTTTGCCCTAAACAAAGATGGCGGTCGGGGGGGTGGGAACAGGTCTATCCGCAGCCCACCTCCAAGATGGCTGCGCACCCGGCTTCGCTCCTATATTATTTAAAAGCCGTGCCCTTAGCAAACATGGCGCCCACTGCCTTCAATACGCATGTGCGGCAGTGGGAAGACCCAGAAAGGTCCTTCGTGTCCGTGTAGGTGTCTTGCCTAGTGCCTGCTCGGATTATGACTCAGAAGAACCAGACACGCCGCTCCGCGCGGGATGGGCCGGGCGATCTCTGCGCGAGCGGGCAAGCCCCGCACTGGTGCCCCATTCCCGAACGGGAGGGGGAACGGGTCCTCCAGCGGCGGCGCATGCTCAGTCGGAGAGCAGCAGTTAGCGTTGCCAAGGCATTGAGAGCGCCCCTCCCCCTCCCCACGTACGCAGTCCTCAGGCGCACCCCAGGGCGTGTCGCGCGCGCACCGGAAGTAGGGCACGGAACCCGCCCACCGCGGGGACTGACGTCAACACGGCGGACCGGAACTTGTTGGGGATTTTGCCCGCGTACTGAAAACGCCCTCCTTAGGCCGGAAGTGAGCTTGTCAAACCGGAAATGGACCCACAGGGACAGGAAGTGGAGGCAATCCAAGCACCCACAGCCCTTCTGCCAGAACTTACGCGGTCAGAGGTCAATCAAGACATGAGGGGTTAAAGGGCAGGGGTCACCTGCTGCCCCAGCTGGCTCCCCTCACCCCTTACACGCCCCACCCCCAGGACCCCTCCCAAGTCAGAGGCAGCACAGGCCCATGGGCAGGTGCCCCCTGTAAGTCCAGCCCTGCCCCACCCCAGAGCCAGCTGCATCTCGGCACCAGGCCAGGAGGAGACCCCGGTAACCAGCCCCAGCCCCCTTCCCATCAGCCCTTGGGGGGGGGGGGGGAGAAGAGAGACACTCAGACCCTCCATTGCTTCCACCGTTGTTTATTGAGGAGACATCCCCCCCCTTTATGGGGCAGCCCAGGCCCAAGTCCTCCCCCTCCCCCCATGCTGCTGGCGGTGCCGGCTCCTGTCCACGAGGCCGGCCTGAGCTCTGCAGTCCCACCACTTCTCCTTCCAGTTCCCCATCCAGCAGCCTGTCCCATCCCCCTGGATTTCCGTCTCAGCCCGGGGGGACGCTGGTGAGTAGCTGAAGCCAAAATCCACCAAGCACCTTTCCTTAGAAAGCTACCAAAGTACAAATGGAAAAGTTGATTAAAATCCATGTTTTATACCGAGGCTTTTCAGTTCCCCCCGGGACAATGGGCGGGACCCCCTAAGCCACGATTCAGGCTTCATGAACCCAAGCGAAGTCAGACCAAACTCCAGGCTTTAGGACATGGGGCGGAGGGGGAGGGAGACTGGGATGTGCCAAGGACTCTGGAACTGGCCTGCGGGTCGGGAGCCAGGGGCACCAGCAGGACTGGGGAGGAGCCCAGGGCTGGGCTAGCAGGGGCTGCACATCAGGGGCCCCAGAAGGCCTGGTGGGGGCCGTTGCTCAGGGCGCTGCGATTATCGTCACTGGGGGTCAGAGACTCTAGTCTAGCGGATTCATCATTGCAACAGCCCCCCCAGGGAATGAGACGGGGGACCCCAACCCAGCTGGGAGCAGTGGCCCAGGAGAAGGACTTACCAGACACCCCAGGAGCCTCCCGGCTGAGTCTGAGTGTCACAGTGCCTGCAAATCAAACAGGTGAGTTATGACCCACTGCAGAAGAAAAAAGCCAGGAGTCCTAGCCCCCAGCCCCCCTTCCCCTGCTGTAACCACTAGACTCCACTCCCCTCCCACAGCCAGGGTGAGTACTGGCTCCCAACCTCCCCCCGCACCCTCTCTCCCCCCCCCCCCCCCCCCCAAACCCCACAGGTCTCTGGAGCAGGCTGGGTTGTAATTAGCGACTCCAATCCAATCTGGAGGCCTCAGAGTCAGATCCTGCCAGCCAGGCCCTGGGGTGCGGGGGGACCCATTAGCTCAGGACAGATGGGTTCTGGCCACCCCATGTTACCAGTCTCCCCACCCCGATCCCCAAGGGAGCAGGGTCAGTCTAAGTTGTGTTATTTCATGTGAATCCCAACCTTGAGGTGGGAGCTCCTGTCGAGGAACAAATCGTCACCCCCTGCTCCCTGGATCAGGGCCCCCCAGCCCAACCCCTCTACTCCCAGAAGCATAGGACCCTAGCAGTGCCGCCAACACTGCCTGCCAGGGAGAGCCCCCCCCCTTCCCCAGTTTCCCACTCCTTACCCTGCCACCACACTGCTCTGGCCATGGGCTCTCCATCCAGAGACCCCGGGGGTCTCACCACACTGGGCTCATGTCAGAGATAGACATGGGGCGAGAATCCAGCCCTGGGGGAACAGAGTAGAGAGGGTTAACGTCCTGAGAAAGGGCTGCGGGTCGGGAGTGAGGGGCACCGGCAGGGCCGTTGCTCAGGGCGCTGCGAATATCGTCACTGGAGGTCAGAGACTCTAGTCTAGCGGATTCATCATCGCAACGGCCCCACAGGACATGCCGGGGGAAGGGGAGTGAGGGGCAGGGACTTACCGAGACACCCCGGGGTCCTCAGCATCAATGCTGCACATCACCACCACCTGCAAATCACCAAAAGATCATTTACCCTCTGCCAGGGAGAGAACCCAGGAGTCCTGGCTCCCCGCCCCCCTGCTCTAACCCACCAGCACCCCCCAAAAGTGTGGAACAGGTCAGACCAGCCTGATTTCTCATTAGAGACTCCGGTCTGGTCTGAGCTCCAGAGACACCCCCCATCCTCCCAGGCCAACCCCACCCCTTCCCAAGGCAGAACTCCACCTGCTGTATCTCACTGTTGACTCATCCCCTATTTGTGCCCCTCTGACCCCAGACCCTTTCCGGCAGGATGGCCCCCTGGCCCGGCTCCACGTTCGGCATTTCTCCTTCCCAAGGACGGACTTTGCACGTCTCTTTACTGACTTTCGTCTGGTTGAATTCAGACCCGTTCTCCCATCACTCAAGATCCTGGACTCCCTAAGGCTGGCAACCCCCCGCCCGGCTCAGTTCATCACCCTCCTGCTCATTCGCCAAATCGTCAATGAAAATACTGATTCGTACAGCCCAGGGCTGGGCTGGCAGGGGCTGCGGGGCGGGAGTGAGGGGCACCGGCAGAGCTGGGGGGGGCAGGGCTAGCAGGGGCTGCGGGTCGGGAGTGAGGGGCACCGGCAGAGCTGGGGGTGCAGGGCTAGGCTGGCAGGGGCTGCAGGTCGGGAGTGAGGGACACCGGCAGAGCTGGGGGGGGGCAGGGCTAGCAGGGGCTGCGGGTCGGGAGTGAGGGGCACCGGCAGAGCTGGGGGGGGCAGGGCTGGGCTGGCAGGGGCTGCAGGTCGGGAGTGAGGGGCACCGGCAGGGATGGGGGGGGCAGGGCTGGGGTGGCAGGGGCTGCGGGGCGGGAGTGAGGGGCACCGGCAGAGCTGGGGGGGGGCAGGGCTGGGCTGGCAGGGGCTGCAGGTCGGGAGTGAGGGGCACCGGCAGGGATGGGGGGGGGCAAGGCTGGGCTGGCAGGGGCTGCGGGGCGGGAGTGAGGAGCTAAAGCAGAGCTGGGGGGGGGGCGGGGCAGGGCTAGCAGGGGCTGCGGGGCGGGGAGTGAGGGGCACCGTTGCTCAGGGCGCTGCGAATATCGTCACTGGGGGTCGGAGACTCTAGTCTAGCGGATTCATCATCGCAACGGCCCCCGGAAGGAGCCAGGGAAGGGGAGACCCAGCCCAGCCGGGAGCGAGGGGCCGGGACTTACCCACATGCCCCGAGGTCCTCAGCTCCAGCACCGCCACACATCACCACCACCTGCAAATCACCAACAGAGCATTTACCCCCTGCCAGGGAGAGAACCCAGGAGTCCTGGCTCCCACCCCCCACTCTAACCCACCAGCTCCCACTCCCCTCCCAGAGCCGGGAGAGAACCCAGGCGTCCGGGCCCCCAGCCGTGGGGAGCAGGTGGCCGCGAACCCTTGTTCCCATTGGAGGCTCTGATCGGATCTCGCCCCCCCCCCCCCCGACCCTCACCTGAGCGTCCCGCCCCACGCGGGGTCCGGCCCCCCAGGACAGGGCTGCAGGTCGGGAGTGAGGTGCACCCCAGGAGGGAACCCAGGCGTCCGAGCTCCCCACCCCCCCATGGCCCGGCCCGGCCCGGCCCGGCGCGCAGAGAGACACGTGCGCTCGCTGCGGGGCTATTTATAGCGGGTCCTGCCCGGCCCGGGGCTGCCCCGCGCGCTGCCTGATCGCTCCCGCGTCACCGGCACCGCCAGGGACACCCACAGCCCGGGCTTTGCGCGGACTCCCAGCCCCGCCCCCCCCCCCCCGCCCGTGACACGCCCCTTCCCAGGGAGCGCTGGGACCCCGCCGGGGGGGGGATTTCCTCCGCCCAGGCACCGGGGGCACCGCCCTGTTAGAGCCCAGCCCCCCCCGCTCTCCCCCCCCCCACTCCCACCCTGTAACCCCCCCAGCCCTGCCCCCCCCGCACTGCCGGTGCCCCTCACTCCCGACCTGCAGCCCCCCCCCCCACTGTCCCTGCCTTGGCCCCACCTCCCCCTCAGCCCTGGCGCTGCCCCTCCCTCCGACGGTTCTTTGTTCCATAGAAACCAGACATACGAAAATCCCCCGACGGGCCCATCTCACCCACCCCCTGTGCGATCCCAAGGCAGGATCCTGCCCTCGCCCCGGGGCTCGGCCCCGCCTGATCCGGCATGTTCCCCGCCCTGCCCCCCTGGGAGACGCTTTCACAGCCCGACGCACCCATCCCAGCCGGGGAGCCCTTCCCGACCCGCTCGGCCACGTCTCCCGAAGCCCCTGCACTCCATGGCCACGTCGGCGTTTTCCGCCAGGAGTTACAGGCGGGAAATCGAAGGCTGGAACTCAGTTCCCAGCCCCCTAGAGCAGGGATCTCAGCCGTTTACCATTGTGGGCCACGTGCGTCCTGCCCTTAGGACGGAAGAATCCCATGCACTGCTACAGACTAGGGACCGAATGGCTAGGTAGCAGTTCTGCAGAAAAGGACCTAGGGGTCACAGTGGATGAGAAGCTGGATATGAGTCAACAGTGTGCTCTTGTTGCCAAGAAGGCTAACGGCATTTTGGGCTGTATAAGTAGGGGCATTGCCAGCAGATCGAGGGACGTGATCGTTCCCCTCTATTTGACATTGGTGAGGCCTCATCTGGAATACTGTGTCCAGTTTTGGTCCCCACACTAGAAGAAGGATGTGGAAAAATTGGAAAGAGTCCAGCGGAGGGCAACAAAAATGATTAGGGGTCTGGAGCGCATGAGTTATGAGGAGAGGCTGAGGGAACTGGGATTGTTTAGTCTGCAGAAGAGAAGAATGAGGGGGGATTTGAAGCTGCTTTCAACTACCTGAAGGGGGTTCCCGAGAGGACGGATCTCGAGGGCTCAGACCTGCAGAGAGGCGAGGTCTCCCCAGATCCTGACGCCCACGGTGGGGGGAGCATGTGGGGCTGACCCCGGCTGGGTGTGAGTCACCTTCACTGGACTGCAGAGCCCCTGAAACCACCCAGCTGCAGCGAGAGCTGGCGCAGGTGGCTAGAAAACACGGGCCCGGCATCTGCTCAGTGCAGGAGCGTTAGCCACGCGGCTAGCTGGAGAGCCAACGTCTTCCTGCGATCGGTTTGCAAGGCTGCTCCCCCAGACACGCAGTGGGTGCCGTGCGCCAGCCGGGGTAGATGTGCCGTGATTCAGACCACACAGGCCACAATCGGCCACGGTTTGATCCCCAGCTCTGCACAATATGTTTTGATAGAATCGGACACCCTGAAGAAAAGGGTTTTTCTGGGGGGGAGGTGATGGCATCTCAGGAACCCAAACGACCCCAAACTTGGCTCACTGGCTGTACCCTGCAGCCCCATGAGGCACCGCACGTTTCGAGTCACTCCGAGTAGCCGCGTGGACGTCCGAGCACGTGGAAGAGTCGACCGTGACGCCGGACGCTGTTCTGGAACTTGGCTCGGGCGGAGCCAGCGCGCCGCTGCCGTGTCCTTTGTCACAACTCCCGGCGGGATCCAGCAAACGAGGTTTCTGGGGCTCGGCCAGGGGCTGCAGGGGCTAGCGATGGGCTCAGAGGGGCGGGTGCTCAGAGGTTAGCGATTCGGGGACAGGAGGCGATGGTGGATAACGCTGCTGGGGAGGGGAGCCTCGTCAGTGGTGATTATCGCACCAAACCACGGCTGGTGGCACGTGCGGTCGTACTGCGCCACACGAGGAGCCTACACACGTGGAGGGAACGGGGTTGAGAAATGAAGGCTCTCGGTGGTACGTGACCCACGCTCTGCCCCGAACCGGTAACACAACACAGAGCACCCAGAACCAAACTCTTCCGCCAGGCCCCGAGGCGAAACGCCCGGCTCACGTTCACGCTGGAGCCGGGCTGCAGCGGGGAACGAAGGGCCGGGCCGGACAAGGGAGACCGCGGGGGTATGGCAAGTGGAGGGGATGGGCAGGCCATGCGAGGAAGCCCGTGGGGGTATTGTGAGCGGAGGGGACGGGCGGGCGGGCGAAATGGGCCGCGCGAGGGAGCCCGTGGGGGTATTGTGAGCGGAGGGGACGGGCGGGCGAAGGGCCGGGCCGGACAAGGGAGACCACGGGGGTGATGCAAGTGGAGGGGACGGGCAGGCGAAGGGCCGGGCCGGACAAGGGAGACCACAGGGGTGTTGCAAGTGGAGGGGACGGGCCGCGCGAGGGAGCCTGGTGGGGTTTTGCGAGCAGAGGGGACGGGCGGGTGAAGGGATGGGCCGCGCGAGGGAGCCTGGTGGGGTTTTGCGAGCAGAGGGGACGGGCGGGTGAAGGGATGGGCCGCGCGAGGGAGCCTGGTGGGGTTTTGCGAGCAGAGGGGACGGGCGGGGGAGCCTGTGGGGCTGTTGGGAGCGGAGGGGACGGGCAGGCGAAGGGACGGGCCAGACAAGGGAGCCCGCGGGGGTGTTGCGAGCGGAGGGGCCGTGTGGATGTTAGGAATCATTAAAAAGGGGATAGAGAATAAGAGAGAGAATATATTATTGCCCTTCTATAAATCGATGGTACGCCCACATCTCGAATACTGCGTACAGATGTGTCTCCTCATCTCAAAAAAGATATACTGGCACTAGAAAAGGTTCAGAGAAGGGCAACTAAAATGATGAGGGGTTTGGAACGGGTCCCATAGGAGGAGAGATTAAAGAGGCTAGGATTCTTCAGCTTGGAAAAGAGGAGACTAAGGGGGGATACGATAGAGGTCTATAAAATCATGAGTGATGTGGAGAAAGTGGATAAGGAAAAGTTATTTACTTATTCCCATAATACAAGAACTGGGGGTCACCTGATCCCTTTGTTCTCCAACACCTTCAGCTGGCACCTTGCCGGGGAGGGGCCAGGCCATGAGTTGCCAGGAGACAGGGTGTCGGCCATTCTCTGTGCAGACACCATCACACCTGCCCTCTCGGGCTCTGCAACAGTCACACCCCCTGATCCCACCACCTAGAGACTTACGAACTGCAAAGGGGAAACTGAGGCACCCACACAGTATTCAGAGAGAACATTAAGAACATCCCCACTTTGTCACACAGGGTCAGAACGAGGCAAAGCTGCTGCCCATCGTGTTCCCGACCCGACCGGTGATTCCCTCGTCTCGTGTCCCGGGTGGGTCCTGCTGACGGGCACGGCCGCCGGGCGATCGGAGAGTCGGTTTGTCCTGCAGCGCTGCGTCACTACGGCTTTGGGACCAAGCCCCTCTCCCGCTCTAGCCAGCGGCACCGGGGAGCTGCATCCCGGTGGGAGCGAGAAATCGGCTCCAGTCGACTTGTCTCCTCCCCTCCCGCTTTACTAAGGGGGAGAAAATGGCCCCGAAGCCTTTTCTGGCTTTTGAAATTTAGGCCTTGTCTGGGCTGGAAGCTTCAGCCCAATAAAACATTAAAAAAAAAATCCACCTTTGCCTCCCATCCCCTCCCCCTGCCCCCACTAGCTCCCTGCCCCTGGGGCGTCCATAGGGCAGAGCCTCTCCTAGCCGCTGCTGCCCTTCTCCCCCCTGCCCCTGGGTGCCTCAGTCCCCCTCCCTGGGTAGCTGTGGGGCTGGATCTGGTCTATTTCTCCCCACACCCCACCTGGGGAGATTGCCCCAGCTGCCACCAAACCTCCCGGCGGGTGGTGCTATGGGGCGAGAGAACTCTGTTCTTGGGGGGCTGCGCTCTGGGGGGCTCCGGCAGCCTAGCTAGGGACCGGGCTGGTTTTCCCGCGGGCGGCAGAAGCGCCAGCCGCGGCGGTACCAAGCACCGTTCCAGACAGACGCGGCCGGGTTTACAGCCGGGTCAGGGGGCGATACAGGAAGAGGCACCAGGAAGGAATATTTCAGGGCTGGGGCCGTGGCGTGGCCGGGGTTGTGTCTGATTGGGGAAGCAGGCGGTTTTTACGTGGGGTGAAAGTCGGGGGGACGCCGGGCATATCAGGCTCCTGAACGGGGCCGGCGGCCGGGAAGGTTGAGAGCCACTGGGCTGGTTCGCTCCCGTGGTGCCTCTGGGGTTCGGGGCAGGAGGCTGCTCCATTGGGGGACAAGGCTCTGCTCCGTGGGGTCGAGGGAGATCTGGGGTGGGGGGGTAAGGCCGGGGGTGGGGGGGAGGGAAAACTGCTGGGGGAGGGAGCAGCCCAGCCCCCCAAGCAGGGGATTGTCTTGCGTTTTGTGGGAGTACTGTGTGTGCCTCAGTTTCCCTGTGTAACGACGTTGGGGGGGTTGTTGCTGCAGGGGACCAGGTGTGACCTCACCTGGCAGCCGGGACCCAGACAGCGGCCTGGAGATCGGGGCCCCAGCGATGAGTGACGGGGGCCAGCAACGGGTGACCCTGAGGCCCCCCAGCTCGGGAACAGCCGGTTCTGGACAAGGGGCTGAGGGGAGGGGTCAGGGGACCTGCGCTGCAGGGTCACTAGGCCTGAGACCCCCAGGACCCCCCTGGGCTGGGCCTGGACACTCAACACCCCTCCTGAGACGCTGCAGGCTGGGGGGCGTTGGGGGGGACCAGGACAAGGGGACGCCCCGCGGGGCCCACGGCAGTGCCAGGTGGCGGGAGGCTCAGAGGGGCGGTCCCGGGGTGCGGCGGGGCCTAGCCCTGGAGAGCGAGCGGACCCCCGAGAAGGGCGATCGCTCTGAGGGGGTTCCTGCCAGGGGCCAGGAGGCCGGGACAACAGCCCCCCCACCCCCAAACAAAGCAGCAGGAGGCTCTGGGTTCTGACAAGTCTTTTAATCCATCGTCAGGGCAACGTTCCCAAAGCTGCCCGCGACCGGTGCCCCCCAGCGCCTGCTGGCCCAGCCCGGCAGGGCACCGCGCGGCCCGGACGCTCCATGCACACAACGAAAAAGGAGGAAACGCACAAAACCGCAAGACGCTGGTAAAACCGGCTCTAACCTTGGTATAAAAGAAAGGACGGGGGGGGGGGGGGGGGGGCCTTTTTTTTCCCCAGGATTTTCTCTTTTTTTCCTATAAAAACAAAAACTTGCCTCGAGTGGCAGGGACTGGGGGGAGGGGCCCGCGCCAGCCCGGCCGGGAGCGAAGGACGCGCTAGTGTTGAAATTCTTACAGGACGGGGAGAGAAGGGGGCAGCGCGGCGCTGGCGACAGGCGCAGGATCCCTCCTCCTCGGGTGCCGCAAGCCAGCCCAGGGATCAGGGCTCGTCGGTGGTGGATCCCGCACCTGGCGAAGTGGGTTCAGGGACTGTTGGTGTGAGCAGTGGGATCCTTCCATCAGCGCTAACAAAGGTCAGGGATCATTGGTGGGAGCTGTGGGATGCTTCCCACAGCTGGTGGGTGAAGGGGATCCTCCTCCCACAGCAGGGCAGGACAGGGTAAACCCTGCTGTCCTGATGCCCCCCACTGCTCCAGTCCCCTCTTCCAATGGTTCTCCCGCCCCCGTCCCGCCCCCCCGGAAGTCTGTCAGGGCTGCGGTCCCAGGGCGGGGGCAGGGCCTGGGCCGTCTTCTCCATCCTCCTCGTCGGCTCTCGGGGTTGCGTGGAAATGAAACGGGGTGTGGGGGGGAGGGGTTAAAACCACCAAAAGAAGGATGACGACGCGGGACGAGGAGTGTCGAGGCCGCCCCTTATCGGGTCTGTTCAACTGCGGGAGGGAGAGGAGAGGCAGGTTAATAGCTGCGGCCCTGGGGACCCCCCCCTCAGCTCCGCCAGGGGCCGGGCACCTCGGTCTTTGCACCCCCAGCCCTAGATCCCTCCCTGGGCTTCCCCCATTGGTCGCCCCACAACCCCACCAGTTGTCCACGCCTCCTCCCCAGGGATCTGCCCCCCAGGTCCCCAGCCCCCCGGGCACTCACTGTAGGAGGAGATGTCGATCTCGTCGGGCAGCTCGCTGATGTTCACCTCGAAGCGATCCTGCACGTCGTTCAGGATCTTGGCGTCGTTCTCATCCGACACAAAGGTGATGGCCAGGCCCTTGGTGCCGAACCGCCCAGCGCGCGCCACCTATGGGGATGGTGGTGGGGTCAGAGCTTTGCGATGTCGGGGGGGGGGTCATTGCGCCACCCAGCCCCCACGCCCCTCCCAGAGCTGGGGAGAGAACCCAGGAGTCCTGGCTCCCAGCTACTCCTGGGGGAATCCTGCACCAGCGCAGAATTCACGTCCCCCGCAGATTTCTTTGCTTCCCCGCAGAAAAGTGACACTCTGCCGGGGGAGCAAAGGGAAGCCACAAGAGCGGTCATGTGACCCCCCCCCAGCGGTGTGTTTTGGGTGCCAGGGGCAGCCAGCCGAGTTAAATCACCGTGGGGCAGGGGCGGACTTGGCAACACCTGGCTGGTGGCTCTTACCCCGCGCCAGGATCAGCTGCTAGTCCCAGCTGGGCTGGGGGGGGGGGGGGACTTCCTCTTCCCCCACCCCCAGATTTCTCCCCCAGCTGCAGGAAGATGTGCAACACCCCCCCCCCCACACACACACACGGCTACTTCCTGTGCCCACTGCTTCTCAGCTGCAGGGGAAGGGATCCTTACACCTGGACCACCCCACCGAGCCACGAGATCCCCACCCCCCAAGCATCTGCCCCCCCACCGAGCTCTATCCCCTCCACACTCAGACACTTCCCCCGCCCAGCTGCCCCAACCACCTTCACCTGGACCCCCTGCAGAGTCCTGTTACCGTTGCACCCAGAATCCCCCAACTAGCCTGTGTGCATCCAGATCCCCCACTGAGCTGCCCGCACTCACACGGCCCCCCACAGAACTTCACCCCACACCTGGATCCCCCCCCCCCCCCACTTGGATCCTGCCTTGCTGGGCCTGGTACACCTGGCCTGGGGTGGGGGGGGACCCTGGGTGTTTCTGGGGCAGGTTCGGTCCCTGTACTGTCTCGGGGTGGGTGCAGCCTCACCACCGAGTCTGTGTCCCCGAGGGGCTGCAGGGGGATCTCCCACCCCACCCCCCGGTGCAGCTAGGGGCCTGTGCTCTCCATGGCCAGGCTGGAGCCTCCACATTTATTTGACAAAAAAATTCCAGAATTTTGCAAAACTTTCAAATATTATGTGAATTTTTTGGCACAGAGAAGTCCTCAGGAGTACGCCCAGCCCCCCTGCTCTCACCACTAGCCCCCACTCCCCTCCCAGTGCCAGGGAGAGAAGCCAGGAGTCCTGGCTCCCAGGCCCCCTGCTCTAACCCACCAGTCCCCACTCCCCTCCTGGAGCTAGGGCAGAACCCAGGCACCCCAGAGGATGGGACCCAGGTGTCCAGCTCACCCGGTGCAGGTAGGTGTCCGAGTCCTCGGGCATGTCGTAGTTGAAGGCGATGTTGACCCGCTCGATGTCCATCCCCGACCGAAGAGGTTGGTGGCCACCAGGATCCGGCGCTGGAAATCCTTGAACTGCTGGTAGCGGGACAGCCTGGGGGAGAGAGAGGGGCGGGTCTGGGGTCACTGCCTGGCCTGACCTGGCAGCCCTCCCCCGGCACAGAGCCCCCTGGTGGCCTTGTCTCCCTATTGGCAAAGCACCCCCACTGTGACACTAACCCCATATTCCTCGTTTACATAGAATCGTGATCTTGCACATGAAGCAGGCCACGCGCGGTATGGGGGAGGGAGTCACTGTTTTAACGAGCATCATGGGAACGTGCTGCACGGCTGGCACGGGAAGCGCCCAGATGCCAGCTCTCCGGGGACATGCCATGGCAGGGGGTACCCAGTGCCCGGCTGGAGGTTCAGAGGCACAATCCAAAACCTGCTTCGTTTGCAGGCAAGAAACGTATTCGCACGTTTCTCTTTGCCCGTGAGTTTGCACGAAGCGTGCGGTCAATCTGCTCAGGTTTGCACCGTCTGGCGAACCACCGACGAAGCAGTGAACCAATTAATAACCGTGCGCCGCTCGGCGTACTGCTGGGGTGCAGTGCTGGGAGCTGGGGGGTTCGGCTGGCGAGTGGCTCTGGGCGCATTCCCGCATCCAGGTGGGTGGGGGGCTCCACTTGTGTTGTGCTGAGTGATCACGTGGCCCGGGGGGGGGAGGTCACTGCTGGTCACTAGCCGGGCACTGTGAGAGACGCCCCAGGCTGGGGAGTTTGGGGGATCCCGGCACCCCCATCTCTCCCGGCTCCCCCTCACCTCTCCTCCTGGGGCATGCCCCGGTGGATGGCGATGGCCGGGAAGTTCTGCTCCACCAGCAGCTGGGCCAACGCAATGCAGCGCTGCACCGACTTGACGAAGATCACCACCTGGGGGGGAGAGGGAGGGGGTGAGAGAGAGACAGCACTGCCCGGATGCCTGGGTCCCCGCCCCTCCCCGGACGCCTGGGTCCCCACCCCTCCCCGGACGCCTGGGTCCGCGGGCGCTACCTGGTTGAACTCCAGCACATCGAGCAGGTCGAAGAGCTTGCGGTTCTTCTCGTTGTCCTTCAGCTTGACGTAGTATTGCTGCAGGCCGTGCAGCGTCAGCTTCGTCTCGTCGTCCACGAAGATCTCCATGGGCTGGGGGGGCAGAGCAGGGTGAACCCCGCCGCCCGCGCTGGGGGAGAGACCCCGCCCCCAGATACCCCAATATTCCTCCCAGGGGCCCCCGGATAACGCCCTGCTCCGCACGGCCAACGCTGACAGCCCGGACACCTGGGTCCCAGCCCGACGCCCCAGGGCTGCGAGCCGTGGGGCCCTTCGGGTCCTGCCCGGACGCCTGGGTCCCAGCCCGACCCCCCCCAGGGCTGCGAGCCGTGGGGCCCTTCGGGTCCTGCCTGGACGCCTGGGTCCTAGCCCGACCCCCCCCAGGGCTGTGAGCCGTGGGGCCCTTCGGGTCCTACCCGGACGCCTGGGTCCCAGCCCGACCCCCCCCCAGGGCTGCGAGCCGTGGGGCCCTTCGGGTCCTGCCCGGACGCCTGGGTCCCAGCCCGACCCCCCCCCAGGGCTGCGAGCCGTGGGGCCCTTCGGGTCCTGCCGGGACGCCTGGGTCCCAGCCCTACCCCCCCCCGGGCTGCGAGCTGTGGGCCCTTCAGGTACCACTCGAACGCCTGGGTCCCATCCTCTCATTCCCCAGGGCTGAGTGCCCTAGGAAGCCCCATTCACCCTAGATTGCTTCGCTCAGGTTGGGGTGCCACCACCTCCACAGACAGTGGGTGGGGGACCTGTGGGGAAAGCACCCCACTACTTTCCACGACCCCACCCCCCAGCCAATGCCATAGGCCTGATGGCCCCTTCGGGGGATCGTGGGGGAGAAGCCCCCCAAGACATAATCCCTCCACCCACAGCCAGCCAACAGGGAAGGTGAGGTCAGAGGGCACAGACGCCAACCTGCCAGCGCCCAGAGCATGCTGGGAAATGGAAGGCAAGGAAGGGGCTAGCGCCAGCTAGGTTGCCTGCCTTCTCTGGTGCCAGGTGAGATTTCCCAGCATGCACTGGGCTTCCAGCCACGAGGTGAGAGTTCTAGGCCTCTCCCCTTGACACAGCTCCCAGCGTGCACCGGGAAATTTCCCAGCATGCACTTGTCTTCCAGGGCAAACCCCGAGCCTGGGAAAATGCCCTCCCCTTGGCGTAGCTCCCAGCATGCCCCGGGTGAAGCCCCCCTCGTCCATCTAAGGGAGGAGGGGTTCCGATTAACCCCTTGCCTCCCACACCCCACTGCCCCCCATCTCGCTCTTGATGGAGGGGGGGAAGATTTGCTGTGAGCCCCAAACCCCCCCAGTCCGGTTCCGAAAAAGGATAAGCCGGATCCTGGCGCCGCCGAGTCTCCGCGAGCCGCCGCTGGGCCGTCTCCGCTCTCTGCGCTGCTCTTCGCCGCAGGGGGGCGCCGCCGGTCTCCAGAGCGCCGGGGGGCTGGGAGGGGGGTGGGGGTCTCTGACATTGTGCGTGGTAGGCGGAGCACTCACTTGCCTGGGTGTATGGGGCCAGCTGATCCGGAGGCCGTGGTGCCGGGCAGGAAGGGGGGCGGGGGGGAGGGCGGGAAGAGGGGGCGCCCTGCGTTCCGCGCCGGGGGGTGCCGAGCTAGCGTAACCCGAGTGATCTTCCGGAAGCTCTGGGGGCCTGAGCTAGGGGCCGGTCCGGGCGCCGCGGGGCGCCGGGGGGGGCTAAGAAGGTAGAAGGGGGTAATTACGTCTTGCATGAATTTGCGGCAGACGGGGCGGATTTCCTTGCTCAGGGTGGCGCTAAACATCATGACCTGCTTTTCGTGCGGGGTCATGCGGAAGATCTCCTGGACGTCCCGGCGCATATCTGGGGGGAAAAGGGGCGGGGTCAGCTACGGGGGGCTGGGATCCCCCCCTCAGAAACCTGCCCCTCGCCACCAGCTGGGCAGGGCGGGGTCAGCTACGGGGGGCCGGGACGCCCCCCTCCCCGGAACCTGCCCCTCAGCCCCCAGCTGGGCAGGGCGGGGTCAGTTACGGGGGGCTGGGACGCCCCCCTCCCCGGAACCTGCCCCTCAGCCCCCAGCTGGGCAGGGCGGGGTCAGTTACGGGGGGCCGGGACGCCCCCCTCCCCGGAACCTGCCCCTCGCCACCAGCTGGGCAGGGCGGGGTCAGTTACAGAGGGCTGGGACGCCCCCCTCTCCGGAACCTGCCCCTCAGCCCCCAGCTGGGCAGGGCGGGGTCAGTTACGGGATGCTGGGATCCCCCCCCTCAGAAACCTGCCCCTCGCCACCAGCTGGGCAGGGCGGGGTCAGTTACGGGATGCTGGGATCCCCGCCCCCCTCCCCGGAACCTGCCCCTCAGCCCCCAGCTGGGCAGGGCGGGGTCAGCTACGGGGTGCTGGGATCCCCCCCCCCGAAACCTGCCCCTCAGCCCCCAGCTGGGCAGGGTGGGGTCAGCTACGGGGTGCTGGGATCCCCCCCTCAGAAACCTGCCCCTCGCCACCAGCTGGGCAGGGCGGGGTCAGTTACGGGGGGCTGGGACGCCCCCCTCCCCGGAACCTGCCCCTCAGCCCCCAGCTGGGCAGGGCGGGGTCAGTTACGGGGTGCTGGGATCCCCCCCCCGGAACCTGCCCCTCAGCCCCCAGCTGGGCAGGGCGGGGTCAGCTACGGGGGGCTGGGACGCCCCCCTCCCCGGAACCTGCCCCTCAGCCCCCAGCTGGGCAGGGCGGGGTCAGCTACGGGGGGCCGGGACGCCCCCCTCCCCGGAACCTGCCCCTCAGCCCCCAGCTGGGCAGGGTCAGGAACGGGGTGAGCCCCGGGCGCCCAACTACCCCCAGGATAACCTGCCCCCCCCATGCTACAGGCCCCCCCCGCTCACCGAGCTGCTCCAGCATCTTGTCGCACTCGTCCAGGATGAAGTGCTTGATGTGTTTGAGGTTGAGGCTCTTGTTGCGCGCCAGGGCCAGGATCCGGCCCGGCGTCCCCACCACGATGTGGGGGCAGTTCTTCTTCAGCACCTCCTCGTCCTTCTTGATGGACAGGCCCCCGAAAAACACCGCCACCTGGGGGGGGGGCAGGGTGAGACCCCCGCTGGCGGCCCCCCGGCGCACTGAGCCCCACAGGCTGGCGGCCCCCCGGCGCACTGAGCCCCACAGGCTGGCTCCCTCCCCCGAGCCCCTCACTGGCTGGCTCCCTCCCCCGAGCCCCCCAGCCTGACTCCCTCCCCCGAGCCCCCCGCTGGCAGCCCCACAGGCTGACTGCCCCCCAGCGCCCCAGCCTGGCTCCCTCCCCCGAGCCCCTCACTGGCTGCCCCCCTGAGCCCCTCACTGGCTGGCTCCCTCCCCTGAGCCCCACAGCCTGACTCCCTCCCCCGAGCCCCCCACTGGCAGCCCCCCAGCCTGACTGCCCCCCAGCGCCCCAGCCTGACTCCCTCCCCTGAGCCCCTCACTGGCTGGCTCCCTCCCCCGAGTCCCTCACTGGCTGCCCCCCCGAGCCCCACAGCCTGACTGCCCCCCAGTGCCCCAGCCTGGCTCCCTCCCCGAGCCCCCCAGCCTGGCTGCCCCCCCGCCGAGCCCCCCAGCCTGGCTGCCCCCCAGCCCCTCACCTTGACGCTGGGCATGTACTTGGAGAAGCGCTCGTATTCCTTGCTGATCTGGAACGCCAGCTCCCGCGTGTGGCACATCACCAGCACCGACACCTGGGGGACGGGGGCGTTAGTGCAGGGACCCCCAGCCCTGCCCCTGCCCCCCCTCCACACAGCCCCCCAGCCAACTTCCCACCGGCCCGTCCACCCCCCCCATTCAATGGTCCCTCCCAACCCCCCTTCCCCCCAGTCAGTCACCCGCTGTCCCCCCAACCCCCCCAGGCTGTTCCCAGTGGCCCCCCCCTCACCTGCCCCGTGACGGGCTCCAGCTGCTGCAGCGTGGCCAGCACGAAGACGGCCGTCTTGCCCCATGCCCGACTTGGCCTGGCACAGCACGTCCATGCCCAGGATGGCCTGCGGGATGCACTCGTGCTGCACTGCGGGGGAGGGGGCGGGGTCAGCCGGGGCGTGGGGCCCCCCCAGCTCTGATCACCGGGCCCCACTCCCCTCCCAGCCCCCCCTGGCTCCCGGCCCCACTCCCCTCCCAGCCCCCCCTGGCTCCCGGCCCCACGCCCCTCCCAGCCCCCCCAGCTCCCAGCCCCCCAGCTCTGACCACCGGGCCCCACTCCCCTCCCAGCCCCCCCTGGCTCCCGGCTCCACGCCCCTCCCAGCCCCCCCTGGCTCCCGGCCCCACGCCCCTCCCAGCCCCCCCAGCTCCCAGCCCCCCAGCTCTGACCACCGGACCCACTCCCCTTCCATCCCCCCAGCTCTGACCACCGGGCCCCACTCCCCTCCCAGCCCCCCCTGGCTCCCGGCCCCACTCCCCTCCAGCCCCCCCTGGCTCCCGGCTCCACGCCCCTCCCCGCCCCCCGGCTCCCAGCCCCCCCACACCCTCTGACCACCGGGCCCCACTCCCCTCCCAGCCCCCCTGGCTCCCAGCCCCCCCCGCTCTGACCACCGGCCCCACTCCCCTCCCAGCCCCCAGCTCTGACCACCAGGCCCCACTCCCCTCCCAGCCACCCCTGGCTCCCAGCCCCCCAGCTCTGACCACCGGGCCCCACTCCCCTCCCAGCCCCCCTGGCTCCCAGCCCCCCAGCTCTGACCACCGGGCCCCACTCCCCCTCCCAGCCCCCCCTGGCTCCCGGCTCCACGCCCCTCCCAGCCCCCAGCCCCCCAGCTCTGACCACCGGGCCCCACTCCCCTCCCAGCCCTCCCTGGCTCCCAGCCCCCCAGCTCTGACCACCGGGCCCACTCCCCTCCCAGCCCCCCCTGCTCCCGGCTCCACGCCCCTCCCAGCCCCCAGCCCCCCAGCCCCCCAGCTCTGACCACCGGGCCCCACTCCCCTCCCAGCCCCCCCTGGCTCCCAGCCCCCCTGCTCTGATCACCGGGCCCCACGCCCCTCCCAGCCCCCCTGGCTCCCCGCCCCCCAGCTCTGACCACCGGGCCCCACTCCCCTCCCAGCCCCCTGCTCTGATCACCGGGCCCCACTCCCCTCCCAGCCCCCCTGCTCTGATCACCGGGCCCCACGCCCCTCCCAGCCCCCCTGGCTCCCCGCCCCCCAGCTCTGACCACCGGGCCCCACTCCCCTCCCAGCCCCCCTGCTCTGACCACCGGGCCCCACTCCCCTCCCAGCCCCCCTGGCTCCCGGCCCCACTCCCCTCCCAGCCCCCCCTGGCTCCCAGCCCCACTCCCCTCCCAGCCCCCCAGCTCCCAGCCCCCCAGCTCTGACCACCGGCCCCACTCCCCTCCCAGCCCCCCCCTGGCTCCCAGCCCCCCAGCTCTGACCACCGGGCCCCACGCCCCTCCCAGCCCCCCCTGGCTCCCAGCCCCCAGCTCTGACCACCGGGCCCCACTCCCCTCCCAGCCCCCCCAGCTCTGACCACCAGGCCCCACTCCCCTCCCAGCCCCCCAGCTCCCAGCCCCCCAGCTCTGATCACCGGGCCCCACGCCCCTCCCAGCCCCCCAGCTCTGATCACCGGGCCCCACTCCCCTCCCAGCCCCCCAGCTCTGATCACCGGGCCCCACTCCCCTCCCAGCCCCCCAGCTCTGACCACCGGGCCCACGCCCCTCCCAGCCCCCCAGCTCCCAGCCCCCCAGCTCTGATCACCGGGCCCCACGCCCCTCCCAGCCCCCCAGCTCCCAGCCCCCCAGCTCTGACCACCGGGCCCCACTCCCCTCCCAGCCCCCCAGCTCTGACCACCGGCCCCACGCCCCTCCCAGCCCCCAGCTCTGACCACCGGGCCCCCACGCCCCTCCCAGCCCCCCAGCTCTGACCACCGGGCCCCACGCCCCTCCCAGCCCCCCCCTGGCTCCCGGCCCCACTCCCCTCCCAGCCCCCCCTGGCTCCCGGCTCCACTCCCCTCCCAGCCCCCCTGGCTCCCCGCCCCCCAGCTCTGACCACCGGGCCCCACTCCCCTCCAGCCCCCCCTGGCTCCCGGCTCCACGCCCCTCCCCGCCCCCCCTGGCTCCCAGCCCCCCCAGCTCTGACCACCGGCTCCACGCCCCTCCCCGCCCCCCCTGGCTCCCAGCCCCCCCAGCTCTGACCACCAGGCCCCACTCCCCTCCCAGCCCCCCAGCTCTGATCACCGGGCCCCACTCCCCTCCCAGCCCCCCCTGGCTCCCGGCTCCACGCCCCTCCCCGCCCCCCCTGGCTCCCAGCCCCCCCAGCTCTGACCACCGGGCCCCACGCCCCTCCCAGCCCCCCAGCTCTGACCACCGGGCCCCACTCCCCTCCCAGCCCCCCCTGGCTCCCGGCCCCACTCCCCTCCCAGCCCCCCCTGGCTCCCGGCTCCACTCCCCTCCCAGCCCCCCTGGCTCCCCGCCCCCAGCTCTGACCACCGGGCCCCACTCCCCTCCCAGCCCCCCCTGGCTCCCGGCTCCACGCCCCTCCCCGCCCCCCCTGGCTCCCAGCCCCCCCAGCTCTGACCACCGGGCTCCACGCCCCTCCCCGCCCCCCCTGGCTCCCAGCCCCCCCAGCTCTGACCACCAGGCCCCACTCCCCTCCCAGCCCCCCAGCTCTGATCACCGGGCCCCACTCCCCTCCCAGCCCCCCCTGGCTCCCGGCTCCACGCCCCTCCCCGCCCCCCCTGGCTCCCAGCCCCCCCAGCTCTGACCACCGGGCTCCACGCCCCTCCCCGCCCCCCCTGGCTCCCAGCCCCCCCAGCTCTGATCACCGGGCCCCACTCCCCTCCCAGCCCCCCCTGGCTCCCGGCCCCCCAGCTCTGACCACCGGCCCACTCCCCTCCCAGCCCCCCCTGGCTCCCAGCTCCACTCCCCTCCCAGCCCCCCCAGCTCCCAGCCCCCCCAGCTCTGACCACCGGGCCCCACGCCCCTCCCAGCCCCCCTGGCTCCCAGCCCCCCCCGCTCTGACCACCGGCCCCACTCCCCTCCCAGCCCCCCCGCTCTGACCACCGGGCCCCA
The DNA here is from genome assembly GCF_011386835.1 of Chrysemys picta bellii. Classification (NCBI taxonomy): domain Eukaryota; kingdom Metazoa; phylum Chordata; order Testudines; family Emydidae; genus Chrysemys; species Chrysemys picta. The sequence goes on along the minus strand of NC_088802.1, from coordinate 1,849,719 downwards.
CTCCCCTCCCAGCCCCCCCTGCTCTGACCACCAGGCCCCACTCCCCTCCCAGCCACCCCTGCTCTGACCACCAGGCCCCACTCCCCTCCCAGCACCCCTGCTCTGACCACCGGGCCCACTCCCCTCCCAGCCACCCCTGCTCTGACCACCGGGCCCCACTCCCCTCCCAGCCCCCCTGCTCTGACCACCGGGCCCCACTCCCCCTCCCAGCCCCCCCGCTCTGACCACCGGCCCCCACTCCCCTCCCAGCCCCCCCCGCTCTGACCACCAGGCCCCACTCCCCTCCCAGCCCCCCCTGGCTCCCAGCCCCCCCGCTCTGACCACCGGGCCCCACTCCCCTCCCAGCCCCCAGCTCTGACCACCGGGCCCCACTCCCCTCCCAGCCCCCCCGCTCTGAC
>NC_088802.1:1772328-1848821 GCF_011386835.1 Chrysemys picta bellii | reverse complement strand
GGTACTTCCGGTCAAGCCGGAGCCACTTCCGGTGCAGCCCAAGCCCCAGGGGGCAACTTCCGGTCCACTGCAGGGGTCCGGCGGGCGCGGGGGCGGGGACACCTCGGGGCCCCCCCGGGCGGGGAGACGCTGCGGGCCCGGAACGGGGCGAAGCGGCCGCGGAACCCGGCGCCTCCTCGGAGCGACTCCCTCCAGCCGCCTCTCGCCGCCGCTGCGCCCGACTGCGCATGCGCGAGAGCTGCGCGCGCGCCCCCGCCTTCCCACTACCGGTCCTTCGCCTCGGGGCTGTCCGAGCAGACGCCTGACTAAATACACCGTGAAACCGACCTACTCGCCCTCCCCCGCTCCCGCTGCTCGTTCCTTGATCGCTCCTTGGCTCAGAGCTGCCGGGTCTGTTCGCCCTGTGGCGGCGACGCCGCTTGTTCGCCTCCGATCGCGAAGATTTTGTCCAGGCACCTTTCGGGCTCCTATACCCGGCTCGAGGGGCCTCGCCAGCCCGCGCCTGCGTACTAAGGCCTTTGTCCACCATCTTTCTTCTGGGCGGGCCCATGCGGCTGTGTATGCGGTGAAGGCAGCGCGGCGGCCATCTTGGAGGCTGGCGTGGAAATGATGACGCGCATTCCCCGGCCCGACAGATCTTTTGAGGGCAACACTTGGCGCTCCAAGGAGCCGAAGCCAAAGCGGCGGCCATCTTGGTTATGGGCGCAGACTTATGACACCTGACTTGCCACCATATTTGTTGAGGGCACATTTTCCCACTCCTGATTGGCGGCCATGTTGTACTTTATCCCCAATGGGAGGGGGGGGGGAATAACCCCCTCACCCGCCATCTTTCTTATGGGCAATGAGTTTGGCTAGGCAGAGAATGCCAGGTTGTTATTGTAGGGTCTCCCACCACTCCTCTTTGTGTTATTGTAGGGTCTCCACAAAACACTACAGGCCCCGGGCATGTTTATGTTACTGTAGGGCCTCCCCCTGCTTGTGTTATTGTAGGGTCTCCTCAAAACACTAGAGGCCCCAGGCATGTTGCTGTTATTCCCACTAAGGACCCCCCCCCCCGTTACTGCCAAACCAGAGCCACTCTGGGCGGGGAGGGCCCCCGAGACGTCGCCAAGACCAGCCCCCCCCCCCCCCCCCCCTGCACCGCGATGAGGCAGGACCAGGCCAGGCCCGGCCTGAGGGGGTTTGTCCAACCTGCTCTTAAACCGTCCCGGGACGGGGATCCCACGACGCCGACTCTAGCGCTGAACGACCACGAGAGCTAGAAAGTGTCTCCTAATCTCCGGCCGAAATGGCCCTGGCCCCCGAGCTCGGGTTTTCTCACCCTTCGCTCGCGTGTGTGGCTCCCAACTGATCGTGTTATTGTAGGGCCCCCCCACAACCCTACGGGCACCAGCCCTGTTCTTGGAGGGGTTTGTTATTGTAGGGTCCCTCACCAGCATCACCCACCCGCCCTGAGGCTCAGTGTTATTGGGGGGGAGGGGGTTCCTTGCAAACACCCAACTACCCACACTGGTTTATTAGTGTAGGGTCTCCTGCAAGCTCCATCCCCCCCACACACACATCCTGTTATTGTAGGATCTCCTGGAGGCCCCCAGAGCCCCTCCCCCGCTGCACTGTTTACCATTGGCCCCCCTGCCTCAGTGGGCGTGGGGTCGCTCCCACCCACGGGACTCTGGACTCAGGGGAGTTACCGATTAACGTGGCCTGGGAGTGGGTGGGGGGCAAAGGTGAGCCGGACAGAGGGACAAGGGCCGGCAGACGGCCCCGAACCCGGCCCGCACCGGCCATGCTCCAGCGCACGTGGTCCTACCTGCTGTACCTGTACGGGGCTCTGATCAGTGCCCTGAGCCCATGTACCCCCCCCGCCCCGCTGCCAGCCAGCGGGCTGGACCGGGACCAGGTAGCCAGCACTGGGGGGGAACCCCTCCCCAGGATCAGGGGGTCTGGGGATCCCCAAGGGTGGGGGCACTGAAGGTTGTGGGCGGACTCAGGGGAAGGGGGGGGTTCATGTGGGGGTTGGGGGATGAGCCCCCCCAGAGGTGGGCGGCAGGGAAGGGTGTGGGGTTCCCTCGCCGGTACTGGGTGTCTGTGGGGTGGGGGCTGCAGGGGGATGTGGGGGGCTGCGGGGGGGTCTCTGCAGCGCCCTGACCCCCCGCAGTTCCCCCGGCAGTACTGGGTGTCTGTGGGGTGGGGGGCTGCGGGGGGATGTGGGGGGGTCTCTGCAGCGCCCTGACCCCCCGCAGTTCCCCCGGCAGTACTTGGGTGTCTGTGGGGTGGGGGGCTGCGGGGTGGGGGCTGCGGGGGGCTGTGGGGGGGGTCTCTGCAGCGCCCTGACCCCCCGCAGTTCCCCCGGCAGTACTTGGGTGTCTGTGGGGTGGGGGCTGCGGGGGGATGTGGGGGGCTGTGGGGGGGGGCTGCGAGGGGGTCTCTGCAGCGCCTTGACCCCCCGCAGTTCCCCCGGCAGTACTTGGGTGTCTGTGGGGTGGGGGCTGCGGGGGGATGTGGGGGGCTGTGGGGTGGGGGCTGTGGGGGGGGCTGCGAGGGGGTCTCTGCAGCGCCCTGACCCCCCGCAGTTCCCCCGGCAGTACTTGGGCACCTGGCACTTCATCGCTGCAGCAGCAGCCACCCCTGCCGCCCTGGAGACCTTCGCGGGCACGGACGGCTCCGTCTTCCACATGGGGCAGGGCCCCCAGCCCCAGCGTCTGCAGCTCCGCGCCGCCCTCCGCCTGTGAGTGGGGCCCCCCAACCCCCCGGATCCAGGGCGCCCCCGGCACTGAGGCGCAGGACTCGCCGCATTGGACGTGCCCAATGCTCAGGCTTCAGGGTCTCCCCGGCAGGGTCAGGAAGGGATCCCCCCCCAGCTCCAGGGAGGAGTTTACTCCTCTCCCCCTGAAGGCTGCCGGGGGTGTCTCTGCGCATCGTCCCGGCCGGCTGGTCCCTGCTCCCCCCAGGCCGCGCAGACACTGGACGTGGGGTGGGGAAGTTATGGGCCCCCAGCTCCGAGGGAGGTTCTCATCGGGATGAGCCAGGCAGCTCGCCCCGAATCGGTTCCCGGCCGTAGGTGGGGGCTCGGGCCCCTCTGGGGATGGCCAGTGGCTGGGCGGGGGCGCGGGGCTGGGGGGGGCTGGGGGGACTGGCAGCTTGTCGGATGGGACGTTCGTGTGGCCCCTGTGATCCTGCCCCTCCCCCCACGGACCAGCCACCCCCCCTCCACCCAGCTCCCCAAAGGCCCCTCCAGTTGACCCCTCCCTCCCGCACAGGAAATCAGGGGGCTGCGTGCCCAGATCATGGATTTATCTGCTTAACGAAGGGAGCACTGACCTGGCCACAGAAGGTGAGTGGTGCCCCTCACTCCCGACCCGCAGCCCCTGCTAGCCCAGCCCTGCCCCCCCCAGCTCTGCCGGTGCCCCTCACTCCCGACCCGCAGCCCCTGCTAGCCCAGCCCTGCCCCCCCCCCAGCTCTGCCGGTGCCCCTCACTCCCGACCCGCAGCCCCTGCCAGCCCAGCCCTGCCCCCCCCAGCTCTGCCGGTGCCCCTCACTCCCGACCCGCAGCCCCTGCTAACCCAGCCCTGACCCCCCAGCTCTGCCGGTGCCCCTCACTCCCGACCCGCAGCCCCTGCCAGCCCAGCCCTGCCCCCCGCAGCCCTGCCGGTGCCCCTCACTCCCGACCCGCAGCCCCTCCTAGCCCGGCCCTGCCCCCACCCCCAGCTCTGCCAGTGCCCCTCACTCCCGACCCGCAGCCCCTGCTAACCCAGCCCTGACCCCCCAGCTCTGCCGGTGCCCCTCACTCCCGACCTGCAGCCCCCGCCAGCCCAGCCCTGCCCCCCCAGCTCTGCCGGTGCCCCTGACCCGCAGCCCCCAGCTCCTGGCTCTGTCTCCCCCATCACAGGGCGGCCGGGGATGAGGACCGAGCTGTTCTCCAGCAAGTGTCCAGACACCATCATTGTCCAGGAAACCGACCAAGACTATCAAAGGATCCTGCTGTACTGTGAGTGGGGGCCCGGACGCCTGGGTTCTCTCCCTGGCTCCGGGAGGGGAGTGGGGGTGGTGGTGAGAGCAGGGGGACTGGGAGCCCGGACGCCCGGGATCTATCGTTGTTCTGGGAGGGGAGTGGGGGGGGGGGTTGTTGCCAGGTTCTCTGAGGTGTCTCTCCCTATCCTCCTTCCCCCCCAGCCCGCACCCCCGACCTGGCTGACGAGTGCATTGAGGATTTCCGGAGCCAAGCCTACTGCCTGGACATGGAAGAATTCCTGCTTATCCCCCGCAGCCAAGGTACCACCCGGATGAGGAGGCCTTTAGGGGGGTCCCCCCACCCCATCGGCCAGTGGGATTAGCTTGGCGGGAAGGCGGTGGGTTGGGAGAGGGAGGAGATTGGGGGGAGGCGGTTGTGAGGTGCTGGGAAGAAAGGAGGTTGTGGGGGTAAGGGAGGTTTGGGGGGTCAGGAGGGGGTTGGGCAGGTGTTGGGGGGATGGGTAGATTTGGGGGGTGTGGAAGAGGATTGGGGGTAGGTTATTGGAGTCACCAAAATGCTCACTGATGCACAACCCCACCCTTAAATCCCCTCCCCCCCACACGTACCCCCTAACCCTCTCCCTCTTCTGCCGCCCCCCAGACACCTGCCAGCTTCGGGATTCCTGATTGACCCACTGCCAGGTGAGCCGAGCCTCAGGGCCCCCCCATTCCCCAGGGGCTCCCCCATTCCCCGCCTATCCCAGGGGCCCCGCACCCCCTGACCTGGCTGGAGTGTGCCAGGTCTCAGCCGGGTTTCCCGGGCCCCCTCCCCCGGCCCGGCCTCCAGAGACCAAGCTCCCCATTCTGGGGGGCGGGGGGTGGCTGGGATTGAAGTTTGGGGAGGTAGATCTCCTGGGTCCCCCCCCCCCCCACTGCCAACTCTGCGGGGCCCGGTTTTCCCATCGGACGCTGAAATTGACGATTAAAGGCGCAGCCGTGTTTCCATCTCAGGCCTTTCTCCGTTTCTCTCTGCCAGCCCCCCAGCTGCTGCGACTGGCCCGCCCCGAGGAAACAGCCCCCCCGAAGACTGACCCCCTCGTTCACCTGGAGGAAGAAACCCCATTTCTGCAGAGCCTGTCAAATAAATCCCAATCCTGCCGCATCTGTGACAATGTGTCCCTAAGCGCTGGTTTCGACTCTCAGACACATGGGGCATGCCCAGTGGTGGGGGGGTCTGGGCAGGCCTGATGCGATTGGGGGTGGGGGGACAGTCTTGGTTGGGACGCACAAGAAAACCATTCCCGGCCGGACACTCGCTGACTGTCAAATTTTCCATTTTATTTAAATAAAACACAGGTTTAAAACCCAGCGCAGGAGCCGGGCTCTGGAATCGGCTCTCAAGCGCTGGTCTGCATTAATCCACAGATAAAGGTCACAGATTTCCGCTCCTGCCCCCACACTGCTCCAGAGCAGAGCAAATTCAGGTCCCCGCCCCACAGCATAGCTGCTGTTCTAGACCCCCCAGACTGGATTTGGGGCAGAGCTGGGGGGTTGCAGGCCTGGATTGAGGGGCACCAGCAGAGCTGGAGGAGGAGGCCGGGCAGGCAAACGGGGCAGGATCAAGTACAAAGACTTTTCTCAACTCAAATCTCCTTTCAACTGTGTTCTAGATCAGACACGTTCTAAGTCGGGTGATCTGGAGAGTGCAAGGAATGATTGTCTCTAGCACCACGCTGCTGAGAAAAGACAGCAGGAAACCGGTCTGGGTTGGGTGCAGGGTGGGTCATGCTAGATTGTCTCTGTGCTGGGTGGGTTAATGGGGCGGGGTTCTTCTAGAAACCGGCGGAAGAGCAGTCAGGGATGCTGGGAACGTTGTTCTAGATCACACATGGGAGAAGGGAGCTTCCTATAGACTCCAGAGCCTGATGGTCATTCTAGGGCATTTCTGGGCAGGGCCAAGTGTGCTCTAGATTTTAGCACAAAGGGGGGGTTGGGGTTCTGGACTGTGTCCCAGAGCATGTTCTAGATCACACGGGGGTGTCTGGAGCAGTGTAGATTGAGAGGGAAGTACTGGGGGCTGCAATAGATGATATCTCAGCAGCGAGCGCATGGGCTAGAACACAAGGCAAGCGGAGTGGACCTTCTAGATCCCATCCAAGAGCCGGAGGGTTCGTTCTAGATTGCAGAGTGACGGGATGCTGGTGAGAATCATTGTCATAAGGGGACAGAGTGTCCCCCAGAGATAGCGGGCTCGCTCTGGACTGTGTGGCAAAGCGGGCACTTGGGGTTGCTCTAGATTGTGACTAAATAGGGGCTTTGTTCTAGAGCTTGTGGGATGGCTGATGGCAAAGAGGTGGAGACCAGAGGTCTGTTCTAGGTCAGATGCCAGAGGCTTCCCACAGGGACTGGCTCTAGCCTGCAGACCAGCAGGCCTCCCTCAGGAGGGGTTCTAGTTTATAGGGCCGGTAGGGTTGGTGGCATGTTCTAGACCATCACCGGCACCTCTTGTTTCTAGATCGGTCACCAATGTTTTGGATCATGCCTTGTATTTCCTGTCTGGGTTGTTCTAGATCACTTTGGCGTAGGGAGGGGATGTAGTGTTCCTTAAAGACCACAGCTCACGCCCTGAAGGCTGGCTGTGGCGGTCAGTTCTAGATAACGTCACCACAGTGACATTGTTCGCTCTAGACCAGTGGCAAGATTGGAAGCGATGGCCGGGGGGAGGCTGGTCTATAAGAGAGTGACAGTGTCCATCCCCACCACACCTGAGCGGGGAGACCCAAGCCACGTTCTAGATTGTTCTAGAGCAGGAACATGGGATCACCCCAGCTGGGAGCCTGGGATGCAGAGGGTGGGTGTGTGTCTAGACCGCCCCTCTCCCTGTCATGTTCTCTCCCTCTCACCCCCCATCTCCATTGTCAGACCTCTCCCTGGGGGTCCCCTCCCCTGGCATCCGCCGCCAAGGAAGGGTGTTATTGCTAAGAAGAGACCCCCCCCATTGCTCCCCACGCCCAAATCCCTCCCACTCCCCCCCCCAACACAGAATCCCTCCTCCCATGGCTCAGCTAGATCCACTCCCTTGGTTCTGACCCCCCGGACCCCGCCCACCCCCCATTTCTCCCTTCCCTGTGGTCCCAAATCCCTTTGCCCTCCCGGACCCGGAGCGGTTCCAATCCGCTTTCCCCTCCCCCCGCCGATCCACTTGCAGCTTGGCTGGATCCCAGCGGTTCTGATTGGTTCCTTCCCTGTAGTGGTTCTGACCCCCCCCACACACACACATCCCCCAAACTCCTGAGCCAGCCAGTCCCCCGCCCCCTCTCACAAGTGCCTGGGGGCGGAGTCTCACGTCTCTGTACCCAAGGGGGGCGGGGCTAAGTCCTGGTGCCCTCGCCCCCATAGTGCCGGAGTCTTGTGTCTCCACGTGGAAAGTGGGCGGAGCTCGGTCCTCGCACGCACACCCAGACGCTGGTGACTCTGTGATTTATTGCTGAGGTGCGAGGCGGACGGCTGGGGCTGTCACTCCGTCCTCTCTGCCTCTGCCCCACCGCTGGGGTCCAGTCCCCCCGGGCCGCCCCCGCTCTCCTCCTCCTCCTCGGCGGCCCGGATGCTCACGCACAGCACCAGCGTCTGCAGGAAGCCGTAGAGGCAGGCGAACTGCAGCAGGTATTTCTGGACCAGCCACAGGGCCAGGTACATCCCGTAGGTGGTGACAAGGAAGGTGGCCAGCCCGTGGAGCCAGACTTTCAGGGGCCCCCTGAACCCCAAAATGTCCAGGAGCAGCCGGAAAGCCGGGGAGCAGGCACAGAGCAGAGTCACCACGCAGAGGTCGAAGAGGTGCCGGGCGAAGTTGAAACAGATCTGGAAATGCTCCGGGATGTCGGCCGGCGGCTGGTGGGGGGACAGATACTGAGGGACCTGGGAGACCCTAGAGAAGAGGCCCTGTCCCGGGGCAGGGCCCGGATCCCCGGCGCGGCCCCATCCGATCAGAGCCAGGAGGCGCCGGGCGCCCCACCACTGCGATTTCCGGGGGGCCTCCGTCAGCCCGCCCTCTTTTCCTGCCTCGCGCCCCCACCAGCGGAGTCTTGTCAGCCAGGCCTTGGCTCTGTTTAGGGACATGGGGGGAAACCGGCGAGAATCCAGCACCCCAAATAAAATCAACACTCGGGTGTGGGGGGACGGAGGGAGCAGTGAGAGGGGTCCAGACCGTGGGGCACTAGCCAGCTCTCCTCTCCAACGCACCAGCCTCCCCGAAACTCTCTCTGGGGCGTTTTCCCCTCTAAAGCCGCCTTCCACAAACTCCTGGTTAGTTCAGGGTCCCGTGCTGCTCCCCAGAACCAGACGTCAGCCCCTCGATTTTGCAGTATCGGGGACCCTTCACCACAGAATAGCCACAAATTTCATTCGCATCCGGGTTAACTTCAGTCCCACTGGCAGCTGCTGTCACCCAAAGATGCGAATCTCCCTCAGCTGCCTCTGCTGGGCCTGGGGTCCCTCACCCCTAAACGGTGGTCCCTCAGCCAGTCGGGAGGTGTGTTGTCGAGGTCCAATTCTATCCACCAGCACCAGGGCTAACAGAACCCCAAAATGTCCTTTCCACCCACACAGACAAATCCTTGTTGATTTCACCCCCGTGAATTCTCTGGGCTGGGGGCAGAGCTCAAAGACCCCCAAAAATATGGCTCCTTGTTAATTTCACCCCCTGAGTTGTAGCCACTGGAAATGGTGCTAATTCACCCCAAAATGCAGGGGGGGGGGCCCAAAACACACTGGCTGGTTCAATCCACCCCAACGTGTCTCTTCTGATGTCAAGAATTGTCCGCCCCCCGCAAAATACTGACCCTTGGAAAAATACCGATCTTCACCAATTTCACTCCCCTGACTCTCTGGGGCAGGAACCCCCCGAAATCCTTGATCCCCTGAAAGATCCAACAGCTGGTTTGTTTCAGTCTCACATCCTCAGTGCTGGGTCACCCCAGTATCATGAGTCCCCCTGAAACAGACAAGCCCACGTTAGGATCCAATCGCAGCAGGACTGATACCCCCCAAAATACTTCCCCTTTGTCCTGCACCAATTCCCCTGGCAGCAGAAATAAGACACCCACAAATACGGCACATCCTCGTTCAGAGCAGGTCACAGCACGGTTCATGCACCCCGACATTTTTACCCCGTCTCTGAAGGGTAAAAATCCTTCACTCCCTCAAATTTCTGTCTATAATAGAAAATCTCAGCCCCTCACAACACACCCCAGCTGGTTAATGTCACCCCTACATTGTCAGTGCTGGTGGTCCCCTCCCAAACACGGGACCCCAAAATCTAGCAATCCTCACTGGTCAGGCGCACCGGTCGCCACATCTAAGGGAGCTTTGCACCCCGAAACATTAATCCCCTGACAGACAAATCCCATTAAATTCAGTCTCTATTTCCCTGTGCTGGTGGCAGTATGCACCCCAAAAGTACTGCTCCCCCAAATACCAGCTTGCTGATTTCACCCCATACGGTCAGTGATGGTGGTGGGGGGATACACCCCTGAAATATCGGGCTCACCCTGAAATGCCAGCCACTATACCCCACAGTCTCACGGGTCCTGGCAGGGGAAGCACCCCCAAAACACCAGCGGGTCAATTTCAGCCCCCCATTGTCAGGGAGGGCAGCACAGGTTCGCACCCCCCAAAAAAATATCAAACCCTCCCTGAAACGCCGGCGGATTCATTTCAAAGCCCCATCCTCACTGCTTGTTCCGGCACAGGGGGGGGACACCCCGAAATAGGGATCCCCGAAATATACACCCAGACCATCGCTGGTTCGGGTACCCCAAACCCCCGCTCCCACAAAACAACAAAGCGGGTGGATCTCACCCCCAGACTGTCCAGGGTGGGGGAAGTGGCCCCCCCAAAATCCTACCCCGCTCCCCCCAGTTTAATCCCCCCCCCGAACACAGCCCCCCCCGTTTTCAGCTCCCTCTGACCTGCGGGGGGCGGGGGGTCCCCGGGAAATCTCGCTCCATGGCTGCGCCGGTCCGGCCTGGCGGCGGGGTCCGGGGCACCGAGCGCCCCGAAGTGGGGGGGACCCGGGCGGGCGGCGGGGCCGGGAGCGTGGCAGGGAGGGGAACAGGCTCCGCGCCCGGCCCGAGACGGGGAAAATCCAGCAGCTGATCGGGTTACAGGAAGGACGGGATTGGGCAGGGGGTGGGGCCTCTGGGGAGCCCGGACGCCTGGGTTCTTTCCACGGCTGGGGGGGTTGGCGGGTTAGAGCAGGGGGCTGGGAGCCAGGACTCCTGGGTTCTCTCCCGGCTCTGGGAGGGGAGCGGGGGCTGGTGGGTTAGAGCAGGAGGGGGGGTTGGGAGCCCGGACTCCTGGGTTCTCCCCGGCTCTGGGAGGGGAGTGGGGGCTGGTGGGTCAGAGCAGGAGGGGGGGGGCTGGGAGCCAGGACTCCTGGGTTCTCCCCGGCTCTGGGAGGGGAGTGGGGGCTGGTGGGTTAGAGCAGGGGGGGCTGGGAGCCAGGACTCCTGGGTTCTCCCCGGCTCTGGGAGGGGAGTGAGGGCTGGTGGGTTAGAGCAGGGGGCTGGGAGCCAGGACTCCTGGGTTCTCTCCCCAGCTCTGGGAGGGGAGCGGGGGCTGGTGGGTTAGAGCAGGAGGGGGGGTTGGGAGCCCGGACTCCTGGGTTCTCCCCAGCTCTGGGAGGGGAGGGGGGCTGGTGGGTCAGAGCAGGAGGGGGGGGCTGGGAGCCAGGACTCCTGGGTTCTCCCCGGCTCTGGGAGGGGAGTGGGGGCTGGTGGGTTAGAGCAGGGGGGCTGGGAGCCAGGACTCCTGGGTTCTCTCCCAGGCGCTGGGACAGGGCAGACCCTACAATAACTAAAGAAGTGGGGTCAGCCCTGGGTCCTTAAGAAACCCTCTCGCAATAACAAGCTGCCAGTCTCTTTGCCCACAACAAAGATGGCGGAGGGGGGGAGGTTGCGCCATTAGGTATTAGGGAGAAAAGCGCCCGTGACCACATCCAAAATGGCCCCCAACTTAGCTTCACCCCCAAGAGCTGGCAGATTTTGCCCTAAACAAAGATGGCGGTGGGGGGGTGGGAACAGGTCTATCCGCAGCCCACCTCCAAGATGGCTGCGCACTCGGCTTCGCTCCTATATTATTTAAAAGCCGTGCCCTTAGCAAACATGGCGCCCATTGCCTTCAATACGCATGTGCGGCAGTGGGAAGACCCAGAAAGGTCCTTCGTGTCCGTGTAGGTGTCTTGCCTAGTGCCTGCTCGGATTATGAGTCAGAAGAACCAGACACGCCGCTCCGCGCGGGATGGGCCGGGCGATCTCTGCGCGAGCGGGGACCCCTGGCAGCAGCGCAAGCCCCGCCCTGGTGCCCCATTCCCGAACGGGAGGGGGGAGGTGGAACGGGTCCTCCAGCGGCGGCGCATGCGCACTCGGAGAGCAGCGGTTAGCGTTGCCGAGGCATTGAGAGCGCCCCTCCCCCTCCCCCTCCCCACGTAGGCAGTCCTCAGGCGCACCCCAGGGCGTGTCGCGCGCGCACCGGAAGTAGGGCACGGAACCCGCCCACCGCGGGGACTGACGTCAACACGGCGGAGCGGAAGTTGTTGGGGGTTTTGCCCGCGTACTGAAAACGACCTCCTTAGACCGGAAGTGAGCTTGTCAAACCGGAAATGGACCCAGAGGGAGAGGAAGTGGAGGGTGCTCACAGCCCCTCTGCGAGAACTTACGGGGTCAGAGGTCAATCAAGACATAAGGGGTTAAAGGGCAGAGGTCCCCTGCTGCCCCAGCTGGCTCCCCTCCCCCAGGACCCCTCCCAAGTCAGAGGCCTCGCAGGCCCATGGGCAGGTGCCCCCTGTAAGTCCAGCCCTGCCCCACCCCACAGCCAGCTGCATGTCGCCACCAAGCCAGGAGACCCCAGTAACCAGCCCCAGCCCCCTTCCCATCAGCCCTTGGGGGGGGGGGGGGGGGGGGGGAGAGAAGAGAGACACTCAGACCCTCCATTGCTTGCACCGTTGTTTATTGAGGAGACATCCCCCCCCTTTATGGGGCAGCCCAGGCCCAAGTCCTCCCCCTCCCCCCATGCTGCTGGCGGTGCCGGCTCCTGTCCACGAGGCCGGCCTGAGCTCTGCAGTCCCACCACTTCTCCTTCCAGTTCCCCATCCAGCAGCCTGTCCCATCCCCCTGGATTTCCGTCTCCGTCGCAGCCCGGGGGGACGCTGGTGAGTAGCTGAAGCCAAAATCCACCAAGCACCTTTCCTTAGAAAGCTACCAAAGTACAAATGGAAAAGTTGATTAAAATCCATGTTTTATACCGAGGCTTTTCAGTTCCCCCTGGGACAATGGGCGGGACCCCCTAAGCCACGATTCAGGCTTCATGAACCCAAGCGAAGTCAGACCAAACTCCAGGCTTTAGGACATGGGGCGGAGGGGGAGGGAGACTGGGATGTGCCAAGGCTTCTGGAACTGGCCTGCGGGTCGGGAGCCAGGGGCACCACCAGGACTGGGGAGGAGCCCAGGGCTGGGCTAGCAGGGGTTGCACATCAGGGGCCCGAGAAGGCCTGTTGGGGGCCGTTGCTCAGGGCGCTGCGAATATCGTCACTGGGGGTCAGAGACTCTAGTCTAGCGGATTCATCATTGCAACAGCCCCCCAGGGAATGGGACGGGGGACCCCAACCCAGCTGGGAGCAGTGGCCCAGGAGAAGGACTTACCAGACACCCCAGGAGCCTCCCGGCTGAGTCTGAGTGTCACAGTGCCTGCAAATCAAACAGGTGAGTTATGACTCACTGCAGAAGAAAAAACCCAGGAGTCCTGGCTCCCAGCCCCCCTTCCCCTGCTGTAACCACTGGACTCCACTCCCCTCCCACAGCCAGGGTGAGTACTGGCTCCCAACCCCTCCTCCCCCCCCAAACCCCACAGGTCTCTGGAGCAGGCTGGGTTGTAATTAGCGACTCCAATCCAATCTGGAGGCCTCAGAGTCAGATCCTGCCAGCCAGGCCCTGGGGTGCGGGGGGACCCATTAGCTCAGGACAGATGGGTTCTGGCCACCCCATGTTACCAGTCTCCCCACCCCGATCCCCAAGGGAGCAGGGTCAGTCTAAGTTGTGTTATTTCATGTGAATCCCAACCTTGAGGTGGGAGCTCCTGTCGAGGAACAAATCGTCACCCCCTGCTCCCTGGATCAGGGCCCCCCAGCCCAACCCCTCTACTCCCAGAAGCACAGGACCCTAGCAGTGCCGCCAACACTGCCTGCCAGGGAGAGCCCCCTCCCCCCTTTCCCCCCATCTCTGGTTTCCCACTCCTTACCCTGCCACCACACTGCTCTGGCCATGGGCTCTCCATCCAGAGATCCCGGGGGTCTCACCACGCTGGGCTCATGTCAGAGATAGACATGGGGCGAGAATCCAGCCCTGGGGGAACAGAGTAGAGAGGGTTAACGTCCTGAGAGAGGGCTGCGGGTCCGGAGTGAGGGGCACCGGCAGGGCCGTTGCTCAGGGCGCTGCGAATATCGTCACTGGAGGTCAGAGACTCTAGTCTAGCGGATTCATCATCGCAACGGCCCCACAGGACATGCCGGGGGGAGGGGAGTGAGGGGCAGGGACTTACCGAGACACCCCGGGGTCCTCAGCATCAATGCTGCACATCACCACCACCTGCAAATCACCAAAAGAGCATTTACCCCCTGCCAGGGAGAGAACCCAGGAGTCCTGGCTCCCCGCCCCCCTGCTCTAACCCACCAGCACCCCCCAAAAGTGTGGAGCAGGTCAGACCAGCCTGATTTCTCATTAGAGACTCCAGTCTGGTCTGAGCTCCAGAGACACCCCCCATCCTCCCAGGCCAACCCCACCCCTTCCCAAGGCAGAACTCCACCTGCTGTATCTCACTGTTGACTCATCCCCTATTTGTGCCCCTCTGACCCCAGACCCTTTCCAGCAGGATGGCCCCCTGGCCCGGCTCCGCGTTCGGCATTTCTCCTTCCCAAGGGACGGACTTTGCACGTCTCTTTACTGACTTTCGTTTGGTTGAATTCAGACCCGTTCTCCCATCACTCAAGATCCTGGCCTCCCTAGGGCTGGCAACCCCCTGCCCGGCTCAGTTCATCACCCTCCTGCTCATTCGCCAAATCGTCAATGAAAATACTGATTCGTACAGCCCAGGGCTGGGCTGGCAGGGGCTGCGGGTCGGGAGTGAGGGGCACCGGCAGAGCTGGGGGGGCAGGGCTGGGCTGGCAGGGGCTGCGGGGCGGGAGTGAGGGGCACCGGCAGAGCTGGGGGGGCAGGGCTGGGCTGGCAGGGGCTGCGGGGCGGGAGTGAGGGGCATCGGCAGAGCTGCGGGGGGGCCCAGGGCTGGGCTGGCAGGGGCTGTGGGTCGGGAGTGAGGGGCATCGGCAGAGCTGCGGGGGGGCCCAGGGCTGGGCTGGCAGGGGCTGCGGGTCGGGAGTGAGGGGCACCGGCAGAGCTGGGGGGGCAGGGCTGGGCTGGCAGGGGCTGCGGGGCGGGAGTGAGGGGCACCGGCAGAGCTGGGGGGGCAGGACTGGGCTAGCAGGGGGCTGCAGATCGGGAGTGAGGGGCACCGTTGCTCAGGGCGCTGCGAATATCGTCACTGGGGGTCGGAGACTCTAGTCTAGCGGATTCATCATCGCAACGGCCCCCGGAAGGAGCCAGGGGAGGGGAGACCCAGCCCAGTCGGGAGTGAGGGGCCAGGACTTACCCACATGGCCGAGGTCCTCAGCTCCAGCACCGCCACACATCACCACCACCTGCAAATCACCAACAGAGCATTTACCCCCTGCCAGGGAGAGAACCCAGGAGTCCTGGCTCCCACCCCCCACTCTAACCCACCAGCTCCCACTCCCCTCACAGAGCTGGGGAGAGAACCCAGGCGTCCGGGCCCCCAGCCGTGGGGAGCAGGTGGCCGCGAACCCTTGTTCCCGTTGGAGGCTCTGATCGGATCTCGCCCCCCCCCCCCCCATAGACCCTCACCTGAGCGTCCCGCCCCACGCGGGGTCCGGCCCCCCAAGACAGGGGCTGCAGGTCGGGAGTGAGGTGCACCCCCCGCCCCAGGAGGGAACCCAGGTGTCCGAGCTCCCCACCCCCCCCCATGGCCTGGCCCGGCCCGGCGCGCAGAGAGACACGTGCGCTCGCTGCGGGGCTATTTATAGCGGGTCCTGCCCGGCCCGGGCTGCCCCGCGCGCTGCCTGATCGCTCCCGCGTCACCCCGCGCGTCCGGCACCGCCAAGGACACCCACAGCCCGGGCTTTGCGGGGACTCCCAGCCCCGCCCCCCTCGCGCTCTCCCGCCCCGCCCGCCCGTGACACGCCCCTTCCCAGGGGCCGCTGGGACCCCGCCGGGGGGGGGATTTCCTCCGCCCAGGGACCGGGGGCACCGCCCTGTTAGAGCCCGGCCCCCCCGCTCTGCCCCTCCCCCCAGCCCAGCCCCCCCCCACTCCCACCCTGCAACCCCCCACAGGCCTGCCCCCCCCAGCCCAGCCAGTGCCGCCCCCCCCTACAGCCCGGCCCAGCCCTGCCCCCCCAGCCCGGCCACTGCCCCTCACTCCCGCCCTTCAGCCCCCCCCACAGGCCTGCCCCCCCCAGCCCAGCCAGTGCCCCCCACACTCCCGACCTGCAGCCCCCCCCCCCAGCCCTGCCCCCCACAGCTCTGCCGGTGCCCCTCACTCCCGACCTGCAGACCCCCCCCCACTGTCCCTGCCTTGGCCCCCACCTCCCCCTCAGCCCTGGCGCTGCCCCTCCCTCCGACGGTTCTTTGTTCCATAGAAACCAGACATACGAAAATCCCCCGACGGGCCCATCTCACCCACCCCCTGTGCAATCCCAAGGCAGGATCCTGCCCTCGCCCCGGGGCTCGGCCCCGCCTGATCCGGCATGTGCCCCGCCCTGCCCCCCTGGGAGACGCTTTCACAGCCCGACGCACCCATCCCAGCCGGGGAGCCCTTCCCGACCCGCTCGGCCACGTCTCCCGAAGCCCCTGCACTCCATGGCCACGTCGGCGTTTTCCGCCAGGAGTTACAGGCGGGAAATCGAAGGCTGGGACTCAGTTCCCAGCCCCCTAGAGCAGGGATCTCAGCCGTTTACCATTGTGGGCCACGTGCGTCCTGCCCTTAGGACGGAAGAATCCCATTCACTGTTACAGACTAGGGACCGAGTGGCTAGGCAGCAGTTCTGCAGAAAAGGACCTGGGGTCACAGTGGACGAGAAGCTGGATATGAGTCGACAGTGTGCTCTTGTTGCCACGAAGGCTAATGGCATTTTGGGCTGTATAAGTAGGGGCATTGCCAGCAGATCTTGGGATGTGATCGTTCCCCTCTATTTGACATTGGTGAGGCCTCATCTGGAGTACTGCATCCAGTTTTGGGCCCCACACTACAAGAAGGATGTGGAAAAATTGGAAAGAGTCCAGCGGAGGGCAACAAAAATGATTAGGGGGCTGGAGCACATGACTTATGAGGAGAGGCTGAGGGAACTGGGGTTATTTAGTTTGCAGAAGAGAAGAATGAGGGGGGATTTGAAGCTGCTTTCAACTACCTGAAGGGGGTTCCCGAGAGGACGGATCTCGAGGGCTCAGACCTGCAGAGAGGCGAGGTCTCCCCAGATCCTGGCGCCCACGGTGGGGGGAGCATGTGGGGCTGACCCCGGCTGGGTGTGAGTCACCTTCACTGGACTGCAGAGCCCCTGAAACCACCCAGCTGCAGCGAGAGCTGGCGCAGACGGCTAGAAAACACGGGCCCGGCATCTGCTCAGTGCAGGAGCGTTAGCCACGCGGCTAGCTGGAGAGCCAACATCTTCCTGCGATCGGTTTGCAAGGCTGCTCCCCCAGACACGCAGTGGGTGCCGTGCGCCAGCCGGGGTAGATGTGCCGTGATTCAGACCACACAGGCCACAATCGGCCACGGTTTGATCCCCAGCTCTGCACAATATGTTTTGATAGAATCGGGCACCCTGAAGAAAAGGGGTTTTTTGGGGCGGAGGTGACGGCATCTCAGGAACCCAAACGACCCCAAACTTGGCTCACTGGCTGTACCCTGCAGCTCCATGAGGCACCGCACGTTTCGAGTCGCTCCGAGTAGCCGTGTGGACGTCAGAGCACGTGGAAGAGTCGACCGTGACGCCGGACGCTGTTCTGGAACTTGGCTCGGGCGGAGCCAGCGCGCCGCTGCCGTGTCCTTTGTCACAACTCCCGGCGGGATCCAGCAAACGAGGTTTCTGGGGCTCGGCCAGGCGCTGCAGGGGCTAGCGATGGGCTCAGAGGGGCGGGTGCTCGGAGCTTAGCGATTCGGGGCCAGGAGGCGATGGTGGATAACGCTGCGGGGGAGGGGAGCCTCGTCAGTGGTGATTATCGCACCAAACCGCGGCTGGTGGCACGTGCGGTTGTGCTGCGCCACATGAGGAGCCTACACACATGGAGGGAACAGGGTTGAGAAATGAAGGCTCTCGGTGGTACGTGACCCACTCTCTGCCCCGAACCGGTAACACAACACAGAGCACACAGAACCGAACTCTTCCGCCAGGCCCCGAGGCGAAACGCCCGGCTCACGTTCATGCCAGAGCCGGGCTGCAGTGGGGAACAAAGGGCCGGGCCGGACAAGGGAGACCGCGGGGGTATTGCAAGTGGAGGGGATGGGCAGGCGAAGGGACGGGCCGCGCGGGGGAGCCCGTGGGGCTGTTGGGAGTGGAGGGGACGGGCGGGCAAAGGGACGGGCCAGACAAGGGAGCCCGCGGAGGTGTTGCAAGCGGAGGGGCCGTGTGGATGTTAGGAATCATTAAAAAGGGGAGAGAGAATATATTACTGTCCTTATATAAATCAATGGTACGTCCACATCTTGAATACTGCGTACAGATGTGGTCTCCTCATCTCAAAAAAGATATACTGGCACTAGAAAAGGTTCAGAGAAGGGCAAGTAAAATTATTAAGGGTTTGGAACGGGTCCCATAGGAGGAGAGATTAAAGAGGCTAGGACTCTTCAGCTTGGAAAAGAGGAGACTAAGGGGGGATATGATAGAGGTCTATAAAATCATGAGTGATGTGGAGAAAGTGGATAAGGGAAAGTTATTTACTTATTCCCATAATACAAGAACTAGGGGTCACCAAATGAAATTAATAGGCAGCAGGTTTAAAACAAATACAAGGAAGGTCTTCTTCACGCAGCGCACAGTCAACTTGTGGAACTCCTGGCCTGGGGAGGTTGGGAAGACTAGGACTATAACAGCGTTTACAAGAGAACTGGGCGGGCGAAAGGACGGGCCGCACCAGGGAGCCCGTGGGGTTGTTGCGAGCAGAGGGGACGTGTGGGCAAAGGGACGGGCCGTGCGAGGCACAACCCCCTGCACAGCGGGGTGGGGAGGCCCAGCTTCCAGTCACAGCGTGGCTCACCCTCAGGGCCGGGTGGTTTGATGTGAACACAGCATGTCCACATCTGGAAAGCACCAGTTGGCTGCTACTAGCGGAGAAAAGACCTTGCAGCACGGGAACCACCGGGGCTCTGTAGGGACAATTCAGATGTCACTGAAGGAATTGGAGGGAGGGGTGTCGCGGGGTGTGTGGGAGTCAGGGCCCTGCACCCCCCACTTCCTGCCATTCCCCGGGACTCTCAGCCAGCCAGTAACACAGAAGGTTTATTAGACGACAGGAACACGGCGTAGGGCAGAGCTTGTAGGTCCAGAGACCAGGACCCCTCAGTCAGGTCCATCTTGGGGGGTGGGGAGCCCAGACCCCGGTGCTGGGCCTCCCTCTGTTTCCCCAGCCAGCTCCAAACTGAAACTCTCCAGCCCCTCCTCCGGCCTTTGTCTCTTTCCCGGGCCAGGAGGTCACCTGATCCCTTTGTTCTCCAACACCTTCAGCTGGCACTTTACCTGGGAGGGGCCCAGGCCATGAGTTGCCAGGAGACAGGGTGTCGGCCATTCTCTGTGCAGACACCATCACACCTGCCCTCTCGGGCTCTGCAACAGTCACACCCCCTGATCCCACCACCTAGAGACTTACAAACTGCAAAGGGGAAACTGAGGCACCCACACAGTATTCAGAGAGAACATTAAGAACAACCCCACTTCGTCACACGGGATCAGAACGAGGCAAAGCTGGTGACCATCGTGTTCCCGACACGACCGGTGATTCCCGCGTCTTGTGTCCCGGGTGGGTCCTGCTGACGGGCACGGCCGCCAGGCGATCGGAGAGTCGGTTTGTCCTGCAGCGCTGCGTCGCTACGGCTTTGGGACCAAGCCCCTCTCCCGCTCTAGCCAGCGGCACCGGGGAGCTGCATCCCGGTGGGAGCGAGAAATCGGCTCCAGTCGACTTGTCTCCTCCCCTCCCGCTTTGCTAAGGGGGAGAAAATGGCCCCGAAGCCTTTTCTGGCTTTTGAAAGTCAGGCCCTGTCTGGGCTGGAAGCTTCAGCCCAATAAAACATTTAAAAATCCACCTTTGCCTCCCATCCCCTCCCCCTGCCCCCACTATCCCCCTGCCCCTGGGAGGTCCATAGGGCAGAGCCTCTCCTAGCCGCTGCTGCCCTTCTCCCCCTGCCCCTGGGTACCTCAGTCCCCCTCCCTGGGTAGCTGTGGGGCTGGATCTGGTCTATTTCTCCCCACACCCCACCTGGGGAGATTGCCCCGGCTGCCACCAAACCTCCCGGCGGGTGGTGCTATGGGGCGAGAGAACTCTGTTCTCAGGGGGCTGCGCTCTGGGGGGCTCCAGCAGCCTAGCTAGGGACCGGGCTGGTTTTCCCAGGGGCTGCAGAAGCGCCAGCCGCGTCGGTACCAAGCACCGTTCCAGACAGACCCGGCCGGGTTTACAGCCGGGGCAGGGGGCGATACAGGAAGAGGTGCCAGGAAGGAATATTTCAGGGCTGGGGCCGTGGCGCGGCCGGGGTTGTGTCTGATTGGGGAAGCAGGCGGTTTTTACGTGGGGACGCCGGGCACATCAGGCTCCTGAACGGGGCTGGCGGCCGGGAAGGTTGAGAGCCACTGGGCTGGTTCGCTCCCGTGGTGCCTCTGGGGTTCGGGGCAGGAGGCTGCTCCATTGGGGGACAAGGCTCTGCTCCGTGGGGTCGAGGGAGATCCGGGCTGGGGGGGTAAGGCCGGGGGTCGGGGGAGGGAGCAGCCCAGCCCCCCAAGCAGGGGATTATCTTGCGTTTTGTGGGAGTACTGTGTGTGCCTCAGTTTCCGTGTAACGACGTTGGGGGGGGTTGTTGCTGCAGGGGACCAGGTGTGACCTCACCTGGCAGCCGGGACCCAGACAGCGGCCTGGAGATCGGGGGCCCCAGCAATGGGTGACGGGGGCCAGCAACGGGTGACCCTGAGGCCCCCCAGCTCGGGAACAGCCAGTTCTGGACACTGGCCTGAGGGGAGAGGGGTCAGGGGACCTGCGCTGCGGGTCACTAGGCCTGAGACCCCCAGGACCCCCCTGGGCTGGGCCTGGACACTCAGTACCCGTCCTGAGACGCTGCAGGCTGGGGGGCATTGGGGGGGACCAGGACAAGGGGACGCCCTGCGGGACCCACGGCAGTGCCAGGTGGCGGGAGGCTCAGAGGGGCGGTCCCGGGGTGCGGCGGGGCCCCGTGAAGGGCGAGCGCACTGAGGGGGTTCCTCCCGGGGGCCAGGAGAGGGACAACAGCCCCCCCACCCCCAAACAAAGGAGCAGGAGGCTCTGGGTTCTGACAAGTCTTTTAATCCATCGTCAGGGCAACGTTCCCAAAGCTGCCCGCGACCGGTGCCGGCCTGGCAGGGCACCGCGCGGCCCGGACGCTCCATGCACACAACGAAAAAGGAGGAAACGCACAAAACCGCAAGACGCTGGTAAAACCGGCTCTAACCTTGGTATAAAAGAAAGGACGGGGGGGGGGGGGGGGGGGGCTTTTTTTTCCCCAGGATTTTCTCTTTTTTTCCTATAAAAACAAAAACTTGCCTCGAGTGGCAGGGACTGGGGGGAGGGGCCCGTGCCAGCCCGGCCGGGAGCGAAGGACGCGCTAGTGTTGAAATTCTTACAGGACAGGGAGAGAAAGGGGCGGGGCGGCGCTGGCGACAGGCGCGGGATCCCTCCTCCTCGGGTGCCGCAAGCCAGCCCAGGGATCAGGGCTCGTCGGTGGTGGATCCCGCACCTGGCGAAGTGGGTTCAGGGACTGTTGGTGGCAGAAGTGGGATCCTTCCATCGGCACTAACAAAGGTCAGGGATCATTGGTGGGAGCTGTGGGATGCTTCCCACAGCTGGTGGGTGAAGGGGATCCTCCTCCCACAGCAGGGCAGGACAGGGTAAACCCTGCTGTCCTGATGCCCCCCACTGCTCCAGTCCGCTCTTCCAACGGTTCTCCCGCCCCCGTCCCGCCCCCCCAGAAGTCTGTCAGGGCTGCGGTCCCAGGGCGGGGGCAGGGCCTGGGCCGTCTTCTCCATCCTCCTCGTCGGCTCTCGGGGTCGCGTGGAAATGAAACGGGGTGTGGGGGGGAGGGGTTAAAACCACCAAAAGAAGGATGACGACGCGGGACGAGGAGTGTCGAGGCCGCCCCTTATCGGGTCTGTTCAACTGCGGGAGGGAGAGGAGAAGCAGGTTAATGGCTGTGGCCCTGGGGACCCCCCCCTCAGCTCCGCCAGGGGCCGGGCACCTCGGTCTTTGCACCCCCAGCCCTAGATCCCTCCCTGGGCTTCCCCCATTGGTCGTCCCACAACCCCACCAGTTGTCCACGCCTCCTCCCCAGGGATCTGCCCCCCAGGTCCCCAGCCCCCCGGCACTCACTGTAGGAGGAGATGTCGATCTCGTCGGGCAACTCGCTGATGTTCACCTCGAAGCGATCCTGCACGTCGTTCAGGATCTTGGCGTCGTTCTCATCCGACACAAAGGTGATGGCCAGGCCCTTGGTGCCGAACCGCCCAGCGCGCGCCACCTATGGGGATGGTGGTGGGGTCAGAGCTTTGCAATGTCGGGGGGGGGGGGGTGTCATTGCGCCACCCAGCCCCCACGCCCCTCCCAGAGCTGGGGAGAGAACCCAGGAGTCCTGGCTCCCAGCTACTCCTGGGGGAATCCTGCACCAGCGCAGAATTCACGTCCCCCGCAGATTTCTTTGCTTCCCCGCAGAAAAGTGACACTCTGCCGGGGGAGCAAAGGGAAGCCACAAGAGCGGTCATGTGACCCCCCCAGCGGTGTGTTTTGGGTGCCCGGGGCAGCCAGCCGAGTTAAATCACCGTGGGGCAGGGGCGGACTTGGCAACACCTGGCTGGTGGCTCTTACCCCGCGCCAGGATCAGCTGCTAGTCCCAGCTGGGCTGGGGGGGGGGGGGGGGGGGGACTTCCTCTCCCCCCCCCCCCCCCCCCACACACACACGGCTAGTTCCTGTGCCCACTGCTTCTCAGCTGCAGGGGAAGGGATCCTTACACCTGGACCACCCCACCGAGCCACGAGATCCCCACCCCCCAAGCATCTGCCCCCCCACCGAGCTCTATCCCCTCCACACTCAGACACTTCCCCCCCCCAGCTGCCCCAACCACCTTCACCTGGACCCCCTGCAGAGTCCTGTTACCGTTGCACCCAGAATCCCCCAACTAGCCTGTGTGCATCCAGATCCCCCACTGAGCTGCCCGCACTCACACGGCCCCCCACAGAACTTCACCCCACACCTGAATCCCCCCCCCACTTGGATCCTGCCTTGCTGGGCCTGCCTGCCCACACCTGGTACACCTGGCCTGGGGTGGGGGGGGGACCCTGGGGTGTTTCTGGGGCAGGTTCGGTCCCTGTACTGTCTCGGGGTGGGTGCAGCCTCACCACCGAGTCTGTGTCCCCGAGGGGCTGCAGGGGGATCTCCCACCCCACCCCCCGGTGCAGCTAGGGGCCTGTGCTCTCCATGGCCAGGCTGGAGCCTCCACATTTATTTGACAAAAAAATTCCAGAATTTTGCAAAACTTTCAAATATTATGTGAATTTTTTGGCACAGAAAGTCCTCAGGAGTACGCCCAGCCCCCCCTGCTCTCACCACTAGCCCCCACTCCCCTCCCAGTGCCAGGGAGAGAAGCCAGGAGTCCTGGCTCCCAGGCCCCCTGCTCTAACCCACCAGTCCCCACTCCCCTCCTGGAGCTAGGGCAGAACCCAGGCACCCCAGAGGATGGGACCCAGGTGTCCGGCTCACCCGGTGCAGGTAGGTGTCCGAGTCCTCGGGCATGTCGTAGTTGAAGGCGATGTTGACCCGCTCGATGTCCATCCCCCGCCCGAAGAGGTTGGTGGCCACCAGGATCCGGCGCTGGAAATCCTTGAACTGCTGGTAGCGGGACAGCCTGGGGGAGGGAGTGGGGGGCGGGTCTGGGGTCACTGCCTGGCCTGACCTGGCAGCCCTCCCCCGGCACAGAGCCCCCTGGTGGCCTTGTCTCCCTATTGGCAAAGCACCCCCACTGTGACACTAACCCCATATTCCTCGTTTACATAGAATTGTGATCTTGCACATGAAGCAGGCCACGCGCGGTATGGGGGAGGGAGTCACTGTTTTAACGAGCATCATGGGAACGTGCTGCACGGCTGGCACGGGAAGCGCCCAGATGCCAGCTCTCCGGGGACATGCCATGGCAGGGGGTACCCAGTGCCCGGCTGGAGGTTCAGAGTCACAATCCAAAACCTGCTTCGTTTGCAGGCAAGAAACGTATTCGCACGTTTCTCTTTGCCCGTGAGTTTGCACGAAGCGTGCGGTAAATCTGCTCAGGTTTGCACGATCTGGTGAACCAATGACGAAGCAGTGAACCAATTCATAACCGTGCGCCGCTCGGCGTACTGCTGGGGTGCAGTGCTGAGAGTTTCGGCTGGCGAGTGGCTCTGGGTGGGGGGCTCCACTCGCGTTGCGCTGAGTGATCACGTGGCCCGGGGGGGGGGAGGTCACTGCTGGTCACTAGCCGGGCACTGTGAGAGACGCCCCAGGCTGGGGAGTTTGGGGCACCCCCATCTCTCCCGGCTCCCCCTCACCTCTCCTCCTGGGGCATGCCCCGGTGGATGGCGATGGCCAGGGAAGTTCTGCTCCACCAGCAGCTGGGCCAGCGCGATGCAGCGCTGCACCGACTTGACGAAGATCACCACCTGGGGGGGAGAGGGAGGGGGTGAGAGAGAGACAGCACCGCCCGGATGCCTGGGTCCCCGCCCCTCCCCGGACGCCTGGGTCCGCGGGCGCTACCTGGTTGAACTCCAGCACGTCGAGCAGGTCGAAGAGCTTGCGGTTCTTCTCGTTGTCCTTCAGCTTGACGTAGTATTGCTGCAGGCCGTGCAGCGTCAGCTTCGTCTCGTCGTCCACGAAGATCTCCATGGGCTGGGGGGGCAGAGCAGGGTGAACCCCGCCGCCCGCGCTGGGGGAGAGACCCCGCCCCCAGATACCCCAACATTCCTCCCAGGGCCCCCCGGATAACGCCCTGCTCCCACGGCCAACGCTGACAGCCTGGACGCCTGGGTCCCAGCCCGACCCCCCCCAGGGCTGCGAGCCGTGGGGCCCTTCGGGTCCTGCCCGGACGCCTGGGTCCCAGCCCGACCCCCCCCAGGGCTGCGAGCCGTGGGGCCCTTCGGGTCCTGCCCGGACGCCTGGGTCCCAGCCCGACCCCCCCCAGGGCTGTGAGCCGTGGGGCCCTTCGGGTCCTACCCGGACGCCTGGGTCCCAGCCCGACCCCCCCCAGGGCTGCGAGCCGTGGGGCCCTTCGGGTCCTGCCCGGACGCCTGGGTCCCAGCCCGACCCCCCCCACAGGGCTGCGAGCCGTGGGGCCCTTCGGGTCCTGCCCGGATGCCTGGGTACCAGCCCGACCCCCTCCAGGGCTGCGAGCCGTGGGGCCCTTCAGGTACCACCCGAACGCCTGGGTCCCAGCCCTACCCCCCGCCCAGGGCTGCGAGCCGTGGGGCCCTTCAGGTACCACCCGAACGCCTGGGTCCCATCCTCTCATTCCCCAGGGCTGAGTGCCCTAGGAAGCCCCATTCACCCTAGATTGCTTCGCCCAGGTTGGGGTGCCACCACCTCCACAGACAGTGGGTGAGGGGCCTGTGGGGAAAGTACCCCACTACTTTCCACAACACCCCCCCCCAGCTAATGCCACAGACCTGATGGCCCCTTCGGGGGATCGTGGGGGAGCAGCCCCCCAAGACATAATCCCTCCACCCACAGCCAGCCAACAGGGAGGGCGAGGTCAGAGGGCACAGACGCCAACCTGCCAGCGCCCAGAGCATGCTGGGAAATGGAAGGCAAGGAAGGGGCTAGCGCCAGCTAGGTTGCCTGCCTTCTCTGGTGCCAGGTGAGATTTCCCAGCATGCACTGGGCTTCCAGCCACGAGGTGAGAGTTCTAGGCCTCTCCCCTTGACACAGCTCCCAGCATGCACCGGGAAATTTCCCAGCATGCACTTGTCTTCCAGGGCAAACCCCGAGCCTGGGAAAATGCCCTCCCCTTGGCGTAGCTCCCAGCATGCCCCGGGTGAAGCCCCCCCTCGTCCATCTAAGGGAGGAGGGGTTCCGATTAACCCCTTGCCTCCCACACCCCACTGCCCCCCATCTCGCTCTTGATGGAGGGGGGGGAAGATTTGCTGTGAGCCCCAAACCCCCCCAGTCCGGTTCCGAAAAAGGATAAGCCGGATCCTGGCGCCGCCGAGTCTCCGCGAGCCGCCGCCGGGCCGTCTCCGCTCTCTGCGCTGCTCTTCGCCGCAGGGGGGCGCCGCCGGTCTCCAGAGCGCCGGGGGGCTGGGAGGGGGGTGGGGGTCTCTGGCATTGTGCGTGGTAGGCGGAGCACTCACTTGCCTGGGTGTATGGGGCCAGCTGATCCGGAGGCCGTGGTGCCGGGCAGGAAGGGGGGGCGGGGGGGAGGGCGGGAAGAGGGGGCGCCCTGCGTTCCGCGCCAGGGGGTGCCGAGCTAGCGTAACCCGAGTGATCTTCCGGAAGCTCTGGGGGCCTGAGCTAGGGGCCGGTCCGGGCGCTGCGGGGCGCCGGGGGGGCTAAGAAGGTAGAAGGGGGTAATTACGTCTTGCATGAATTTGCGGCAGACGGGGCGGATTTCCTTGCTCAGGGTGGCGCTAAACATCATGACCTGCTTTTCGTGCGGGGTCATGCGGAAGATCTCCTGGACGTCCCGGCGCATATCTGGGGGGAAAAGGGGCGGGGTCAGCTACGGGGGGCTGGGATCCCCCCCTCAGAAACCTGCCCCTCGCCACCAGCTGGGCAGGGCGGGGTCAGCTACGGGGGGCCGGGACGCCCCCCTCCCCGGAACCTGCCCCTCAGCCCCCAGCTGGGCAGGGCGGGGTCAGCTACGGGGGGCCGGGACGCCCCCCTCCCCGGAACCTGCCCCTCAGCCCCCAGCTGGGCAGGGCGGGGTCAGTTACGGGGGGCCGGGACGCCCCCCTCCCCGGAACCTGCCCCTCAGCCCCCAGCTGGGCAGGGCGGGGTCAGCTACGGGGGGCCGGGACGCCCCCCTCCCCGGAACCTGCCCCTCAGCCCCCAGCTGGGCAGGGCGGGGTCAGCTACGGGGGGCCGGGACGCCCCCCTCCCCGGAACCTGCCCCTCAGCCCCCAGCTGGGCAGGGCGGGGTCAGCTACGGGGGGCCGGGACGCCCCCCTCCCCGGAACCTGCCCCTCAGCCCCCAGCTGGGCAGGGCGGGGTCAGCTACGGGGGGCTGGGACGCCCCCCTCCCCGGAACCTGCCCCTCAGCCCCCAGCTGGGCAGGGTCAGGAACGGGGTGAGCCCCGGGCGCCCAACTACCCCCAGGATAACCTGCCCCCCCATGCTACAGGCCCCCCCCCCGCTCACCGAGCTGCTCCAGCATCTTGTCGCACTCGTCCAGGATGAAGTGCTTGATGTGTTTGAGGTTGAGGCTCTTGTTGCGCGCCAGGGCCAGGATCCGGCCCGGCGTCCCCACCACGATGTGGGGGCAGTTCTTCTTCAGCACCTCCTCGTCCTTCTTGATGGACAGGCCCCCGAAAAACACCGCCACCTGGGGGGGGGGGGGGCAGGGTGAGACCCCCGCCGGCGGCCCCCCGGCGCACTGAGCCCCACAGGCTGACTGCCCCCCCGGCACCCCAGCCTGACTCCCTCCCCCGAGCCCCCCGCTGGTGGCCCCCCAGCCTGACTGCCCCCCAGCGCCCCAGCCTGGCTCCCTCCCCCAAGCCCCCCAGCCTGGCTGCCCCCCCCCCCCCCGAGCCCCCCAGCCTGACTGCCCCCCAGCGCCCCAGCCTGGCTCCCTCCCCCAAGCCCCCCAGCCTGGCTCCCCCCCCCGAGCCCCCCAGCCTGGCTGCCCCCCAGCCCCTCACCTTGACGCTGGGCATGTACTTGGAGAAGCGCTCGTATTCCTTGCTGATCTGGAACGCCAGCTCCCGCGTGTGGCACATCACCAGCACCGACACCTGGGGGACGGGGGCGTTAGTGCAGGGACCCCCCAGCCCTGCCCTGCCCCCCCCCCCAGCCCCCCAGCCAACTTCCCACCGGCCCGTCTACCACCCCCATTCAATGGTCCCTCCCAACCCCCTTCCCCTCAGTCAGTCACCCGCTGCCCCCCCAACCCCCCCAGGCCGTTCCCAGTGGCCCCGCCCCTCACCTGCCCCGTGACGGGCTCCAGCTGCTGCAGCGTGGCCAGCACGAAGACGGCCGTCTTGCCCATGCCCGACTTGGCCTGGCACAGCACGTCCATGCCCAGGATGGCCTGCGGGATGCACTCGTGCTGCACTGCGGGGGAGCGGGGCGGGGTCAGCCGGGGCGTGGGGCCCCCCAGCTCTGATCACCGGGCCCACGCCCCTCCCAGCCCCCCCTGGCTCCCGGCTCCACGCCCCTCCCCGCCCCCCCTGGCTCCCAGCCCCCCCAGCTCTGACCACCGGACCCACTCCCCTTCCATCCCCCCAGCTCTGACCACCGGGCCCCACTCCCCTCCCAGCCACCCCTGCTCTGACCACCGGGCCCCACTCCCCTCCCAGCCCCCCAGCTCTGACCACCGGCCCCACTCCCCTCCCAGCCCCCCCGCTCTGACCACCGGGCCCCACTCCCCTCCCAGCCACCCCTGCTCTGACCACCGGGCCCCACTCCCCTCCCAGCCCCCCCGCTCTGACCACCGGGCCCCACTCCCCTCCCAGCCACCCCTGCTCTGACCACCGGGCCCCACTCCCCTCCCAGCCCCCCCGCTCTGACCACCGGGCCCACGCCCCTCCCAGCCCCCCCTGGCTCCCGGCCCCACGCCCCTCCCAGCCCCCAGCCCCCCAGCCCCCCAGCTCTGACCACCGGGCCCACGCCCCTCCCAGCCCCCCCTGGCTCCCGGCCCCACGCCCCTCCCAGCCCCCAGCCCCCCAGCCCCCCAGCTCTGACCACCGGGCCCCACGCCCCTCCCAGCCCCCCCAGCTCTGATCACCGGGCCCCACGCCCCTCCCAGCCCCCCCTGGCTCCCGGCTCCACGCCCCTCCCCGCCCCCCCTGGCTCCCAGCCCCCCCAGCTCTGACCACCGGGCCCCACTCCCCTCCCAGCCCCCCCCGCTCTGACCACCGGGCCCCACTCCCCTCCCAGCCCCCCCTGGCTCCCGGCTCCACGCCCCTCCCCGCCCCCCCTGGCTCCCAGCCCCCCCAGCTCTGACCACCGGGCTCCACGCCCCTCCCCGCCCCCCCTGGCTCCCAGCCCCCCCAGCTCTGATCACCGGGCCCCACTCCCCTCCCAGCCCCCCCTGGCTCCCGGCCCCCCAGCTCTGACCACCGGGCCCCACTCCCCTCCCAGCCCCCCCTGGCTCCCAGCTCCACTCCCCTCCCAGCCCCCCCAGCTCCCAGCCCCCCCAGCTCTGACCACCGGGCCCCACGCCCCTCCCCGCCCCCCCTGGCTCCCAGCCCCCCCAGCTCTGACCACCGGGCTCCACGCCCCTCCCAGCCCCCCCAGCTCCCAGCCCCCCCAGCTCTGACCACCGGGCCCCACGCCCCTCCCAGCCCCCCCTGGCTCCCAGCCCCCCCGCTCTGACCACCGGGCCCCACTCCCCTCCCAGCCCCCCCTGGCTCCCAGCCCCCCTGCTCTGACCACCGGCCCCACTCCCCTCCCAGCCCCCCCTGCTCTGACCACCAGGCCCCACTCCCCTCCCAGCCACCCCTGCTCTGACCACCAGGCCCCACTCCCCTCCCAGCCACCCCTGCTCTGACCACCGGGCCCCACTCCCCTCCCAGCCCCCCCGCTCTGACCACCGGGCCCCACTCCCCTCCCAGCCCCCCCTGGCTCCCAGCCCCCCCGCTCTGACCACCGGGCCCCACTCCCCTCCCAGCCCCCCCTGGCTCCCAGCCCCCCCGCTCTGACCACCAGGCCCCACTCCCCTCCCAGCCCCCCAGCTCTGACCACCGGGCCCCACTCCCCTCCCAGCCCCCCCCCCTGCTCTGACCATTAGCCCCCCCCTCCCCTCCCGGAGCCGGGAGAGAACCCAGGAGTCCTGGCCCCCAGCCCCTCCTCCTCTAACTCACCAGCCCCCACTGCCCTCCCAGAGCCAGGAGAGAACCCAGGAGTCCTGGCCCCCAGCCCCTCCCCTCCCGGAGCCGGGAAGAGAACCCGGGAAGAGAACCCGGGAGTCCTGGCTCCCAGTCCCCCCTCCCCCCGCACCAGGGGTGGGACCCAGGCGTCCGGCTGACCTTCCGAGGGGTGCTCGAAGCCGCAGTCGACGATGGCGCGGAGGAGTTCGGGTTTCAGCAGAAAGTCCCGGAAGCCGGAGCTGTGGATGGAGACGTAGGAGCCCTTGACGTCCTTCTTGGGGGGCACGTCCACCCCGTCGCCGGCCGCCTGGTTCTCCACCTCGTCATCCTCGTAATCCAGCAGCTCGTTATCCACGTCGTTCTCCGCCATGACAGCGCCGGGAGGGGTCTGCTGAGACTGGGGGGGGCGGCGGGGTCAGCCAGCGCCGGCCCCCTGCCCCGCCCTCCGAGCCAGCCAGCCCTCGCCCCCGCTGCCCCATTCCTCGCCCCCAGAGCCAGCCAGACCCTGCCCTGGGACCGGCGCCCCCCGTACCCCATTCCTCGCCCCCCCGTACCTCATTCCTTGCCCCCAGAGCCAGCCAGACCCTGCCCTGGGACCGGCGCCCCCCGTACCCCATTCCTCGCCCCCCCGTACCTCATTCCTTGCCCCCAGAGCCAGCCAGCCCCTGCCCTGGGACCGGCGCCCCCCGTACCCCATTCCTCGCCCCCCCGTACCCCATTCCTCGCCCCCAGAGCCAGCCAGCCCCTGCCCTGGGACCGGCGCCCCCCGTACCCCATTCCCCACCCCCAGAGCCAGCCAGCCCCTGCCCTGGGACCAGCACCCCCCGTACCCCATTCCTCACCCCCAGAGCCAGCCAGCCCCTGCCCTGGGACCGGCGCCCCCCGTACCCCATTCCTCACCCCCAGAGCCAGCCAGCCAGCCCCTGCCCTGGGACCGGCGCCCCCCCGTACCTCATTCCTTGCCCCCAGAGCCAGCCAGCCCCTGCCCTGGGACCGGCGCCCCCGTACCCCATTCCTCGCCCCCCCCCGTACCCCATTCCTCGCCCCCAGAGCCAGCCAGCCCTGCCCTGGGACCGGCGCCCCCCCCATACCCCATTCCTTGCCCCCCCGTACCTCATTCCCCGCCCCCAGAGTCAGCCAGACCCTGCCCTGGGACCGGCGCCCCCCATACGCCATTCCTCGCCCCCCCGTACCTCATTCCCCACCCCCAGAGCCAGCCAGCCCCTGCCCTGGGACCGGCGCCCCCGTACCCCATTCCTTGCCCCCCCGTACCTCATTCCTTGCCCCCAGAGCCAGCCAACCCCTGCCCTGGGACCGGCGCCCCCGTACCCCATTCCTCGCCCCCCCGTACCTCATTCCCCGCCCCCAGAGCCAGCCAGACCCTGCCCTGGGACCGGCGCCCCCGTACCCCATTCCTTGCCCCCCCGTACCCCATTCCCCACCCCCAGAGCCAGCCAGCCCCTGCCCTGGGACCGGCGTCCCCCCCATACCCCATTCCTTGCCCCCCCGTACCTCATTCCCCACCCCCAGAGCCAGCCAGCCCCTGCCCTGGGACCGGCGCCCCCCCATACCCCATTCCTTGCCCCCCCGTACCTCATTCCCCGCCCCCAGAGTCAGCCAGACCCTGCCCTGGGACTGGCGCCCCCCGTACCCGATTCCTCGCCCCCCCGTACCCCATTCCTCGCCCCCAGAGCCAGCCAGCCCTGCCCTGGGACCGGCGCCCCCCATACCCTATTCCTCGCCCCATTCCTCGCCCCCAGAGCAGCCAGCCCTGCCCTGGGACCGGCGCCCCCCGTACCCTATTCCTCGCCCCCCCGTACCTCATTCCCCGCCCCCAGAGCCAGCCAGACCCTGCCCTGGGACCGGCGCCCCCCCATACCCCATTCCTTGCCCGCCCATACCTCATTCCTTGCCCCCCCCGTACCTCATTCCTTGCCCCCAGAGCCAGCCAGCCCCTGCCCTGGGACCGGCGCCCCCCCATACCCCATTCCTTGCCCGCCCATACCTCATTCCTTGCCCCCAGAGCCAGCCAGCCCCTGCCCTGGGACAGGCGCCCCCCCATACCCCATTCCTCGCCCCCCCATACCTCATTCCCCACCCCCAGAGCCAGCCAGCCCCTGCCCTGGGACCGGCGCCCCCCGTACCCCTTCCCCACCCCCAGAGCCAG
This sequence comes from Chrysemys picta bellii, assembly GCF_011386835.1. Classification (NCBI taxonomy): domain Eukaryota; kingdom Metazoa; phylum Chordata; order Testudines; family Emydidae; genus Chrysemys; species Chrysemys picta. Next base: position 1,817,308 of record NC_088802.1, on the reverse strand, counting down.
CCAGACCCTGCCCTGGGACAGGCGCCCCCCCCATACCCCATTCCTCGCCCCCCCATACCTCATTCCCCACCCCCAGAGCCAGCCAGCCCCTGCCCTGGGACCGGCGCCTCCCGTACCCCTTCCCCACCCCCATAGCCAGCCAGCCAGCCCCTGCCCTGGGACCGGCGCCCCCCCATACCCCATTCCTTGCCCCCCCCATACCTCATTCCCCACCCCCATAGCCAGCCAGCCAGCCCCCTGCCCTGGGACAGGCGCCCCCCCATACCCCATTCCTTGCCCCCCCATACCTCATTCCCCACCCCCAGAGCCAGCCAGCCCCTGCCCTGGGACCGGCGCCCCCCCATACCCCCATTTCCCCACCCCCAGAGCCAGCCAGCCCCTGTCCTGGGACCGGCGCCCCCCCCGTACCCCATTCCCCACCCCCAGAGCCAGCCAGACCCTGCCCTGGACTGGCGCCCCCCATACCCATTCCCGCCCCCACAGCCAGCCAGCCCCTGCCCTGGGACCGGCGCCCCCCCGTACCCCATTCCCGCCCCCACAGCCAGCCAGCCCCTGCCCTGGGGCTGGACCAGAATCCAGTTATGAGAATCCTTTATCCAGCTCCTAATGTCTCCATGTCCCTCTCAATAGCCCCCCCAAGCATGGGGTTCAAATTGGGTCACTTGCAAATCCCCCACTGGCGCTGAGACCCCAAATCCCCCCCTTCGTCCTGCACCCCTTGGCCCTGCAGATGTGGGGAGCACACAAGATCCCCCCCAACTCATAACCCCGGGGAGCCGTGCAATCCGGGGGTGCCACTCGACTCCCAGCCACCCCGTGACTGTAACTCGGGGGCGTCACTGCACCCCCACATCCACTTGAGCCCACTGTGCCCTGGGGAGTCGCATGTGTACCCCGGTGCAAGCCGGCTACACAGAAGTGTTTTGGGGTGTCATTCTCCCACTCCCCTCCCAGCACCTGTGGGGCTGTTTTCGCACCCCACATTTCTCCCCCCATTTACGGCTCTGTAGAATCCAGCCCCCCCAGATCCCCCACACACGTGAGCTCCGGGGGCGCCAGCGTTCACCTTCAATGCAAGCTGTGGGTACGGGGCAGGCGGGATCCGAACCCCGCAGCAGATCATGGGGTGCAGCCACACCCCAGAAGCCCCAGGTTGAGGGGACGTCCCTGTGCCACAATCGCTGATGTGCAGCTGTAGCCCCCTCAAACCTCACCGTTGTCCAGCAAACTGGACCCCAATCACCCCCTAGCTACAGCCTGCGATGCTGGGGGGCCCCCAGACCCCCTATTGTCTCCATACGCACTGCGAAAGCCAGGACGCCTGGGTTCTCTGGCCAGCTGGGGGGGGGGGGGGATTAGAACTTGGGGGTGTGCTCCTACCCCGCCCCCCGACAAACAGGTGTGTCAGACATCGGGGTGCTCATGTCTCCCCCAAAGCCTCCCCCTGCGCAGTACAAAGCAAACAACAGCCGGGGCAGGTGCACTCCCTAACGCCACTCCACCCCCCCATGCCAAGGACTGGGGGGAGCCACGCAGCTTGCAATGGGGGGGGCTACTTCCACGCCCCCCACACACTGCAGGGGCCCTGCCCCCCCTTTGGGCACAGACCCCAGTTAACTGCACCCCCAGCCCCGTGTCCCCCCCACTACAGGGCCCCCCCGTACTGGGGAGATCCCCCCCGCATTACACCCCCTCCCCCTGCATTGCAACCCTCCCGCCCCCCCTATACACCCCCCATGCACTGCACCCCTCCCCCACGCGCTGGAGGGGGCCGCACCCCCCCCCCCATTCCCCGCGGCCCGCCACAGGCTCCCCCTGTAGCCGGGGGGGGGGGGGGCGTCTTAAGCGCCATATTTTTTTATTTGTTTATTTCGCGCCCCCCCCAATATCCCGCGGGGGGGCGGCGGGGGCGTCCCCCCTCCCCACCCGGCCGGGCCCCCGGGGGCTGGGGGGCAGGACGGGGCCGATGTTCGCGGATGACGGAGCGGGGCGAGGGGGCGGACAAGGGAGCAGGGCCGGCGCCATCTTGGATTCCTGGCCGTATAGACGCACAATGGGGAATCCATCCATCCATCCCGCCCCCCCCGGCCCCTTCCAGGCCGCTGCGCGGGGGTCGGGCGCGGGAAATGGCCCCCGAGACCGGGCCCATCGGAGAGAGAATCGCCCGGAGAAGGGGTATCGGCCCCGCCGGGGGGCGGATGGCCCAAGATGGCGGCGATGCGCGACCGATTCTCGCCGAGGCGCTTACCTCCTGCGGGGGGAGGGGCGCCCGAGTCTCCTCCGAGCGGCGGCCGCGGCCAGAAGTGAGCGGCGCCTTCACTTCCGGGATGCGGGGCGCGAAGCGCGAGCCGGCCAGGACCCCGCGCCAACGCCGGATGGGGCTGCCTAACGCAGCGCCTGATTGGAAAAAAAAACACACACATACAAAAATGGGGGAATTTGGTGCTTTTTTTCTCCCGACGGGGACGGACCCGAGCGCGCCGGATTCGCAGCTGCTTCGCGGGTTCATGTTTTTCATCAGGCGACTGAGGAGGGCACCTTTCCCCGCAGCAAGATGGGGCGGGGGATTGTTTTTCCCACGGGGTCCTTCAGCATTGGTGGCCATGAGGGGAGGGGCTGGGAGTAGTTTGGTTCAGGCTTCACTTTGCCTCTGAGGCCTTGTCCTGGGCTGACGTCACTGGCGCCATGGCACGGGGCAGGGCAGTGCTCCATGATGCCACGCTCCCCTCTCACCACCCTCGTGTGATGCCACATCCCCTCTGGCCACATCCTCTTGAGGCCACACGCCCCTCTGGCCACCCCTGTGTGATGCCACGTCCCCTCTGGCCACACCCCTGTGATGCCACGTCCCCTCTGGCCACGCTTCCATGATGCCACACTCCCCTCTGGCTACGCCCATGTGATGCCACGGTCCCTCTGGCCACCCTTCTGTGATGCCATGCCCCCTCTGGCCACCCCCGTGTGATGCCACGCTCCCCTCTGGCCACACCCCTGTGATGCCACGTCCCCTCTGGCCACGCTTCCATGATGCCACGTCCCCTCTGGACACGCTTCCATGATGCCACACTCCCCTCTGGCTATGCCCATGTGATGCCACGGTCCCGCTGGCCACCCTCCTGTGATGCCATGTCCTCTCTGTCCATGCCCCCTTGAGCCCACAGTTCCCTCTGGCCATGCTCACCATGATGACATGACCCCCTCTGGCCACCCCCCCTGTGATGCCACGTCCCCTCTGGCCATCCCCCTGTGATGCCACATCCCCTTTGACCACACCCCATGATGCCACGTCCCCTCCAGCCGTGCTCACCCTGATGCCATGGTCCCCTCTGGCCACGCCCCTGTGATGCCACGTCTCCTCTGGTCACGCCCCCATAATGCCAAGTTCCCTGTCGTTAGGGGGACATAGTCCCCTTTTCCAGCTCTGACCCGGCCGTCCCAACTCTTTTGCCAAAACTGGGCATGGGTCCCCGACTTGCGCCAGCAGCGCTGCCTTCAGAGCTGTGCCCCTGGGCAGCAGCCCCTGCTCTCCGGCCACAAGGCCGAGTGGAGACGTCAGGCTGGCACCACCCCCGGTGTCTGCGCTGCCTCAGAGTCTGAGCCGTCCTTCCCGCCAGGCTCAGCACAGACGGCTGCGAGGAACTGGAGCGGGAGGCCGTGTTGACGCGCAGCGTTCATTTTCCGATCAGCTCAGCACAAGGCCAGCAAGGAGAGGCAGGAACCCCTGTCAGCGACGGGCACCTGGCTAAATGGCTTGTCAGCGTCGGCCCGCAGGTCGGTGGCTGTGATCTGATTTGCAAACGCTGATGGTTGCTGGTTAGCCGAGCTGCAGGCCGAAAGCAGCATGTGCTGGGCTCGTCCCCGCTCCAGGGTTTGCCTAGACTGGGAGCGGGTTTTAACTGCACATTCTGTGGGAGCCGAACGTCCCCCTGAGCTCGCTGAACAGGCCGAGCATCGTGTTCAGATGCTGGGCTGAGCCCGTGTTCACCGCGCTGCCCTGACGTCTGCGCTGCGGCGGCCCTGGGCGTTGGCTTCAGAGCTGGCGCCCCCGGCAAGCAGCTACCCTACATCATCACCTGGGGCTGCTGCCCGTGTCGCTTGGGTTCTTTTGTGTCCCTAGAAGAAGCAGTAGTTTGCCTGTGGTCATTTCTGGCTAGAAAAATGTCTCCGAAACGTCTGTGTCGTTTTAACGAAGACCTCCGAAAGCAGTGAACGTTTTTAAAAAAGGCCCTTTGGCTCTGGCCGACAGCCATGGGGTGTGCGAGACGTGCGGCGCACGTTTCTCCATTGCTCACGGCGGCCAAAATCCACCTCCAGCGCAGGAAACACAGCCGCCGTTAAACGTGTTTATCTCCAAGCGTTTCAGGATTTTGCTGAGGCAAGACACAGAAGCAGAAGAAGGTTTTGGCACCAGGGAGCGTTTGCTTACCACACAGTCCCGCACGGACAGTTTCCGATCCACTGACTGTACAGCACAAATCATTACAAAACTGACAGCCTACGGTTTCATCTGCTCGCGCAAAATCCAAGACCCCCAGCTCCAGCCACCCGGCCTCCCACACCCCTTTGCTCCTGCTCTTTGTCTCCCTTCCCAGGCAAAGGTGTCATCTGGTCGCATCCCCCTCCTGGGTCTCAGGGGACGAAGGGCACCGGCCATAGCATCTGTGCAGGCAGCTGGAGCCCCCTCAGCTGCCCACACCCCTGTTCCCACCACCCAGGCATTGGTGCAGCACACAGGGAAACTGAGGCACACAGTCTTCATGCCAAACAGTAAAACTCACACAGGCTCAGCAGTAAGACTCACGTACAACATAACCCGCAGACATGCCCCCCCCCCTTCGCCGGCCGTGCTCAGCTCATGGACCGAGCTGGGGGTCTCGCTCGGAGGCCGGTTTTCTAACCCTTTCATCGTCCTGGGGGCTCCTCCCCGATTGACCCACGTCCTCCTCGAATCGCGGGCACCGGAATGGGAGCCAGGACCCAGCCGCGGGAAAACCCCCTCCCGGCTCCTACACGAGATGCCCCCGGCCACGGCCCAGGCCGGCGTTCGCCCTTCGCCCCAGCGCTGCCCCGGCAGCTCCCGTCGGCTGATTCTCCACCATCGCCCACAGCCTGGGTCGGCGTCCCTGCGTCCCCCAGCCTGGCCCTACGGCCGCCACGCTCCTCTCCTCGATGGAGACGTTCACATGGAGCCGCATTGACACGCAGATTGTTGGCTCTGGCCCAGATCCCCTGCGCCCCACCGGACCCTCGGGATCTGCCTCTTCACTGGTCCCGCTCTCCGGGGTTTGTGTCGTCGGCGCGTTTTATCCGTCACAGTTTGATGTTTTCTCCCAAGTCGTTGAGAAATATATGAATTTGTGGAGGGCCAAGAACGGATCCTTGCGGGACCCACTGGACACCCCCCGGCGCGGCGGGGAGTCCGTGTTTGCGGGGACATTTTGAGTCGGTATCTATTACCCACTGTGTGCTGGAGCTGCTCCTTGCAGTGTCCCCCCAGATCCCTGGGGTTCTCTCAGAGACGGTAGTGGAGAAAGGCCCCGGTCGTGCCGAGGAGCTGGGAGTAGTTTGTGCGTTGGTGAGAGAGAGGCCCGGCCCAGAGCCCCCCAAAGCCTGCCCAGTGCAAGGGGGCGGTCGTACGGACAGTCGTGCAAACACGGCAGCTGGCGGGCACGGAGCAGAACCTGGGTGCTAGGTCGGGCACTGCCCGCGTGGAGAGGCACAGGGGCAAAGCGACGGCAAACGCCGTGCCAGGGAAGGACACAATCCACGGCTGCACCCCCGTACCCGGTGCCACCCCAAGCTCAATGGGAGGTGGCAGAAGTTGGGGTGCCCAGAGCCCAGCCGCCTCCTGCCCACCCCGCGCAGCCCGTCAAACCGCAGTGCGAGGGGCGGGGTTGGTGAGAAGGGCCCGGAAAGATGGGGACGGGGGGGAGAGGAGAACGAGAGGGGAGAAACGATGGTTGCTATCATCAAATCGAACCCCCTCCACTGCACCACAGAGCCGGCCACAGCTCAGCGCCGGGCGAGGGCCCCCCCGATAACCAGCCCCCGCGCCCCACCCCAGAGCCGGCCACAGCTCAGCGCCAGGCGAGGGCTCCCCCTGTAACCAGCCCCCGCACCCCGCCCCAGAGCCGGCCGCAGCTCAGCGCCGGGCGAGGGCTCCCCCTGTAACCAGCCCCCGCGCCCCGCACCAGAGCCGGCCGCAGCTCAGCGCCGGGCGAGGGCCCCCCCAATAACCAGCCCCCGCGCCCCGCCCCAGAGCCGGCCGCAGCTCAGCGCCGGGCGAGGGCTCCCCCTGTAACCAGCCCCCGCGCCCCGCACCAGAGCCGGCCGCAGCTCAGCGCCGGGCGAGGGCCCCCCCAATAACCAGCTCCCGCGCCCCGCCCCAGAGCCGGCCGCTGCTCAGCGCCGGGCGAGGGCCGCCCCTATAACCAGCCCCCGCGCCCCGCCCCAGAGCCGGCCGTAGCTCAGCGCCGGGCGAGGGCCCCCCCAATAACAAGCCCCCGCGCCCCGCCCCAGAGCCGGCCGCAGCTCAGCGCCGGGCGAGGGCTCCCCTGTAACCAGCCCCTGCGCCCCGCACCAGAGCCGGCCGCAGCTCAGCGTCGGGCGAGGGCTCCCCTGTAACCAGCTCCCGCGCCCCGCCCCAGAGCCGGCCGCCGCTCAGCGATGGGCGAGGGCCCCCTCTATAACCAGCCCCCGCGCCCCGCCCCAGAGCCGGCCGCAGCTCAGCGCCGGGCGAGGGCCCCCTCTATAACCAGCCCCCGCGCCCCGCCCCAGAGCCAGTTGCTCTAATGCTATAGACCCCATGTCCCTCCTAGAGCTGGGATAGAACCCAGGCGTCCTGCCCGCCCCCACCCCCCCGCTGTGAAATAAAGAGGCTCTCTCCACTGGTCACTGTTTATTCACCACATTTCACAGGAACAATCAGTGCAAGAGACATGCGAGGTTGGGGTACATGGTGGGGGGGATGGGGGGACAGCTGGAGGGGGGAGTTTGGAGGTTCAGGGGGCAATCAGCCCATTAGGATCAGGGCACACCCACAAGAGGTCAAGGGGGGGCACGGGGCTGGGAGCTCTGCCCCCCTAGTTGGGGAGCAGCTGGGGAGCAGGGGGTGGAACTGGGAACAGGAGGTGGAGCCAGGGGCATGGGGTGGAGCCAGAGGAGGGGGCAGCCCCTAGGCGGCCAGGCGGTAGTTGGGGTGCAGCTGGGGGCAGGGGGTGGAGCCGGCAGGCAGAGCTGGGGGCAGGGGGCGGAGGCGGCAGGCAGGGGGTGGGGCTGGTTGCAGGGGGCGGAGCCGGGGCAGTCCTAGGCGCCCAGGCGGTAGTTGGGGTGCAGCTGGGGGCAGGGGGCGGAGCCGGCAGGCAGGGGGCGGGTGAGGGGCGGAGCTAGGGGCGGGGCTGGTTGCAGGGGGCGGAGCCGGGGCAGTCCTAGGCGCCCAGGCGGTAGTTGGGGTGCAGCTGGGGGTGGGGGGCGCACACCAGGCGCAGCAGCTGGCGCAGGACCCGCTCCTTGCCCTGGGCCTGGCCCCCCTGCATGGCCTGGACCCGGCGGCGCGTCTGCGACTCCACCTCCGCGCACACGTGGCCCCGGGAGCCCAGCGCCTGTGGGAGACGGGGGTGAGACTGGGGCGGGGACCCCCCAATATCCCCCCACCCTCCAGCCCCTTCCCCCCGACCCCCTCCAGCCCCCCAACGTCCCGCACTGCCCCCGGGAGCCCAGCACCTGCGGGAGACGGGGGTGAGACTGGGGCGGGGACCCCCCAATATCCCTTGGCCACCTCCAGCCCCCCAACCTCTCCCCCCAACCCCCTCCACCACCCCAATGTCCCCACTGCCCCCTGGAGCCCAGCGCCTGCAGGAGACGGGGGTGAGACCGGGGCGGGGACCCCCCAATATCCCCTACCCCTCTCCAGGCCTCCGACCTCTCCCCCCGACGCCCTCCAGCCCCCCGACCTCCCCCACTGCCGCCGGGAGCCCAGCACCTGCGGGAGATGGGGGTGAGATTGGGGTGGTGACCCCCCAATATCCCCCCACCCTCCGACTGCCACCACTGCCCCCAACCTCCCATCCCATAGCTCTGATCCCCCCAATCCCAGCCCTGATCCTGCCCCCAAACCTGCCTCCCAACAGCCAACCCCCCCCCGCACTTCTCCGCACCCCCCCTCACCGCCTGCTGCTTCTGCTGGAAATCCCGCTCCCGCTCCAGCCGGTACCCCTCGATCTCCCCCTGCGCCTCCTCCTTCGCCTGCCTCAGCCGCCGGGCCTTCCCTGGGGGGACAGAGAACCCAGGAGTCCGGGCTGCCCCCCACATCCTCCCTGAGTTGGGAGAGAACCCAGGAGTCCGGGCTCTCCACCCCCATCCCACCAGTCTCCCAGGCCCCCTCCTTGGTATGGGGGGAAACTTCCCAATGCCCCCAAGCCCCTGGAGGATTCTGGGGGGGGGATCTGTTCATGGGGTCTCCCACCCCCCATGTCTGCGCCCCCGCAGCTGTGACCCCTTTCGCCAGTTCCTCCCCCCTCCCTGCTACCAAACCCCTCCCCGACCCCCAAGTATCACTTCTCCCCTGCGACCCTCAACTGGCCTGACCCCCTGCCCCCCGTATCCCCACAGTTAGACCCCACAAAGTGCCCCTCCCTTTCCATCCCTAGGCCCCCAGCCCCCCCCCGCCTCATCAGATCAGCCCCCCCATGGCCATAATCCCCATCCTCTCCCTGCCCCCTAGCCCCCCACCGCACCCCACAACCTCATCCCTTCCCCCGTCCAGACCTCATCACCCCATCATTCCCCCCCCCCCCCACTCGCCACATCCCACCAGCCCCCCCACAGTCCCCATCCCTCCACTCCCCCTCCAGACCCCATCACCCCATCCCTCCCCCCGCACCCCCACAGCCTCATCCCCTCCGTCCAGACCTCATCACCCCATCCCTCCCCCCACTGCCACATCCCACCAGCCCCCCACAGCCCCCATCCCTCCACTCCCCCTCCAGACCCCATCACCCCATCCATCCCCCCGCACCCCACAGCCTCATCCCCTCCGTCCAGACCTCATCACCCCATCCCTCCCCCCACTGCCACATCCCACCAGCCCCCATCACCCCCCACAGCCCCCATCCCTCCACTCCCCCTCCAGCCCCCATCACCCCATCCCTCCCCACCCCATCCCTCCAGACCCCATCACCCCATCCCTCCCCCTCCCCACCCCTATCCCTCCCCTGCCCCTCCAGACCCCATCACCCCATCCCTCCCCCCACTGCCACATCCCACCAGCCCCCCACAGCCCCCATCCCTCCACTCCCCCTCCAGCCCCCATCACCCCCCCCCCCCCGCTCTCACGTTTCCGGGCCTCTGTCACCTTCTCGGCCGCCCGCTTCTCCGCCTGCAGCAGCTGCTGTATCCCCTGCGACTGGCTCGCCATGGCCGGGCCTGGGCTGGGGGCGGGGCCTGGCGCCCCCCTGCGTGCCCCCCCAGCCCAGCCCCCCCGCGTGCCCCTCCCCCCAGCCTCTGCCAGCCCAGCCCCCCCGCGTGCCCCTCCCCCCAGCCTCTACCAGCCCTGTCCCCCCTGCGTGCCCCCCCCACACCCCAGCCCCCCCGCGTGTCCCTCCCCCCAGCCTCTACCAGCCCTGTCCCCCCCTGCGTGCCCCCCCCACAGCCCAGCCCCCCCGCGTGCCCCTCCCCCCAGCCTCTGCCAGCCCAGCCCCCCCGCGTGCCCCTCCCCCCAGCCTCTACCAGCCCTGTCCCCCCTGCGTGCCCCCCCCACACCCCAGCCCCCCCGCGTGTCCCTCCCCCCAGCCTCTACCAGCCCTGTCCCCCCCTGCGTGCCCCCCCCACAGCCCAGCCCCCCCGCGTGTCCCTCCCCCCAGCCTCTGCCAGCCCAGCCCCCATTGCGTGTCCCCCCCAGTATGTGCCAGCCCTGTCCCCCCCTGCGTGCCCCCCCCACACCCCAGCCCCCCCGCGTGTCCCTCCCCCCAGCCTCTACCAGCCCTGTCCCCCCCGCGTGCCCCCCCCACAGCCCAGCCCCCCCCCGCGTGCCCCTCCCCCCAGCCTCTGCCAGCCCTGTCCCCCCTCCGTGCCCCCCCTACAGCCTCCGCCAGCCCAGCCCCCCCACGTACCCTCCCAGCCTCTGCCAGCCCAGCCCCCCCTGCGTACCCCCCCTAAACCTCTGCTAGCCCTGCCCCCCCAGCCCGGCTGGTGCCCCTCACTCCCGACCCACAGCCCCTGCCAGCCCAGCCCCCCCCAGCCCTGCCGGTGCCCCTCACTCCCGACCCACAGCCCCTGCCAGCCCAGCCCTGCCCCCCCCAGCTCTGCCGGTGCCCCTCACTCCCGACCCGCAGCCCCTGCCAGCCCAGCCCTGCCCCCCCCAGCTCTGCCGGTGCCCCTCACTCCCGACCCGCAGCCCCTGTCAGCCCAGCCCTGCCGGTGCCCCTCACTCCCGACCCGCAACCCCTGCTAGCCCAGCTCTGCCGGTGCCCCTCACTCCCAACCCGCAGCCCCTGTCAGCCCAGCCCTGCCCCCCCCCAGCTCTGCCAGTGCCCCTCACTCCCGACCCGCAGCCCCTGCCAGCCCAGCCCTGCCCCCCCAGCTCTGCCGGTGCCCCTCACTCCCGACCCGCAGCCCCTGTCAGCCCAGCCCTGCCGGTGCCCCTCACTCCCGACCCGCAACCCCTGCTAGCCCAGCTCTGCCGGTGCCCCTCACTCCCAACCCGCAGCCCCTGTCAGCCCAGCCCTGCCGGTGCCCCTCACTCCCGACCCGCAACCCCTGCTAGCCCAGCTCTGCCGGTGCCCCTCACTCCCAACCCGCAGCCCCTGTCAGCCCAGCCCTGCCCCCCCAGCTCTGCCAGTGCCCCTCACTCCCGACCCGCAGCCCCCTGCCCCCCCAGCTCTGCCAGTGCCCCTCACTCCCGACCCGCAGCCCCCTTGTAAATTATTTCAGCCAGGGAGAGAAGTTTTGTTTCCTTTATTGCTCCGTTCGCACAGTTCGTTCCCCTTTGATTCCAGGGTTCGGGGCCGATTCCCTCCCCCCTCCAGCACCCCTGGGGCCAGGCTGGGAGTGGGGCAGGGACCCCTGGGGCTCTCAGCGCTGCCCGGGGCTGGGGGGGCATCAGAGGCTCCCGGAGAGGCTGATCTTGACCAATGAGATGCTCTCGATGGACTTTTGCCGCCCCTTCTCGTAGATGAGGTAGAGGGTGGGGGGCTCCCCGGGGGCGTCCCAGGGCTCCATGACGTCTAGGGAGGAGTAGCCGCTGGGCCCCGCCCAGACCTGCAGGGGGCGCTGCCACCAGGAGATGCCCTTGGCCGAAGTCCAGCGCAGGGTCAGGTTCACGCCTGGGGCGGGGGAGAAAAGGGGGTGAGAGATGCAGAGCCCCCCCCATGTGCCCCCAGTGCAGCCCCCCGCCCCCCATGCAGCTCCCCCAGGACAGGCCCCTGCCCTCCCTCGCCCTGCGCCCCCCACAGCCACCCCCCTGCAGCCCAAGCGCCCCACAGGCCCCCCCACCCCCCCCACGCACGGTGGGTGTCGTTGGCCGGGTTGCTGAAGAAGACCAGGCCCCCAGTGACCACGGCTCCGGCCGCCACGGCGGGGTCCACCAGGGTGCGGTCAAAGGTCACGTTCTCGGGGGGGAGGGTCTCGCCGGCATCCCAGCTCCGGGCCAGGATGCGGCAGGGGCAGTGGTAGAAGTTCTGGTTCCGGGCGTTGATCACCAGCGACCCGTCCGGCAGCTCGTAGGGCTGGGGAGGGGGAGGGGGGGGGTTAACCCGGACGCCTGGGTTCCTTCCGCCCTGCCACCCCCTCGCCATGCACGCCTGGGTCCCATCCCCTCCCTGTCTGAGGAAGGGGCCTGTACTAGATGCCTGGGTCCCATCCCCTCACTGTCTGGGCACTGGGAGCTGGGGGGGGGTCCTGTCCCGGACGCCTGGGTCCCATTGCCTCTCTGTCTGAGGAGGGGGCCTGTCCCGGACGCCTGGGGCCTGTCCCGGACGCCTGGGTCCCATCCCCTCCCTGTTTGGGCACTGGGGGGTCCTGTCCCGGACGCCTGGGTCCCATTCCCTCCCTGTCTGGGCACTGGGGGGTCCTGTCCCGGACGCCTGGGCCCCATTCCCTCCCTGTCTGGGCACTGGAGGGTCCTGTCCCGGACGCCTGGGTCCCATTCCCTCCCTGTCTGGGCACTGGGGGGGTCCTGTCCCGGACGCCTGGGTCCCATCCTGCTCACCTGGCACTCATCGGGGTTGAAGTCATGGGCTAACTTGGGGAGCCCATAGGGGAGCCCGCGCAGGGCCTCCCCCAGGCGCCAGTTCTCGCCGTGGTCGTCACTCAGCAGGCAGTAGATCCCGTCCAGGTCCAGCGTCCTGTGGCCACAGACGATCAGCCGCCCCCTGCGGGGCTCGTAGCGTTTCTGAGGCCGGGCGAGGAGAGAGGGGGTTGAGTCACCAGCCCCCCAGCCCAGATGCGGCCCCTCTGGGGTGGGGCAGGGGCTGGTTATCCAGGGACCACCCCCCTGCGCTGACAGGCGGCTGGCTCTGGGGTGGGGCATGGGGGACTCCTTGTGACGCTTTGTAACTCGGGGGAACACCCTGCACCCCCACGTTCATCTTTATAAAAGGATTGCGTGGGATCCAATGCAAAGTTTGTCCTGCCGGGTGTGTTCGAACGCTCGTGATGCCCTGAGCACGGCTGTTCCAGTGAGGTTACAGTCATTGCTACAGTAAGAACGAGGAGTCCGGTGGCACCTTCAAGACGAACGGATTGATTTGGGGATAAGCTTTCGTGGGTAAAACCCCACTTCTTCCGCTGCCTGGAGTGAAAGTTTCAGCTGCAGGTGCTGTTATACTGACGGGGCAGAGACGGGAGTTCCCTCGCCAGTGGAGAACCAGTGTGGACAGGGCCAGTTCCATCAGGGGGGATTGGGCCACTCCCAATAATGGATGAGGAGGTGTCAATTCCAGGAGAGGCAAAGCTCTTCTGTCATGAGCCAGCCACTCCCAGTCCCTGTTCAAGCCCAGATTAATGGGGTTACATCTGCAGATGAATTGTAGTTCTGCTGTTTCTCTCTGAAGTCTGTTTCTCGAGTGTTTTTGTTGCAGGATGGCTACTTTTCAATCTGTTATCGAATGTCCAGGGAGGTTGAAGTGTCTCCTACTGGCTTTTGTATGTTACGATTCCTGCTGTCCGATTTGTGTCCATTTATTCATTTGTGGAGGGACACCTCCTCATCTATTATTGGGAGTGGCCCAATCTCCCCTGATCGAACCGGCCCTGTCCACACTGGTTCTCCACTGGCGAGGGAACTCCCTTCCCTTCAGGTGTCAGTATATTTACGTCTGCATCTGTCGTTTTCACTCTATGCATCTGAAGAAGGGGGTTTTTTACCCACAAAAGCTTATGCCCAAATAAATCTGTTAGTCTTTAAGGTGCCACCGGACTCCTTGTTGGTTTTGTGGATACAGACTGACACGGCTACCCCCTGATACTTGTTATAGTGATGTTATGAGTTGTAATTTCATGTATATAGTTATGAGGCTGAAAATGTGTCCTCATGGCTTAAAACAAGCCCAGGAGAAAACTCTCCAGGAGCAGAGGGGCAGTTCACACCTCATCAGGACATGGATGGGACAAACCCAGCCTAGCCCACAGGAACAATGGCTCAGGCAGCAACAAAGGATCTGTTGGACTCTCCAGTGAGTCACCCCCTTCCCTTGGTCAGTCAGTAATGTTCACCTGACCCAGGGTGGGGTGGGGGGGTGGAAGCCAAGAGGGAAGAAAGGACATGATAAAAGGGAGAGACGTTTGCTGGGCTCTTCCTCTCTCTCTTCCACCTCCATCTACAGACACCAAACCAAGCGACTGAAGCGCTGCTCAAAGGGGAGAGCCTGGCTGAAGGGCGACCAGCCTGTGGTGAGATGCAGCTAAGTTTGTGAGGGCGCTGAAAGTGTTCAGATCAGCTTCGGACGCGTTTTGCTTTTATTTCATTTGACCAAATCCGACTTGTTGGGCTCTGATTTATAATCACTTAACTCTACCCTGGTAGTTAATAAATCTGTTGGTTTGTTCTACCTGACGCCATGCGTTTGGTTTGCCGTGTGTCAGGGACTCTCCTGGGGAGAACAAGCCTGGTGCAAATCAATTTCTTTGTTAAACTGACGAACTCCTATCAGTTTGCAGCGTTCAGTGGGCATACCTGGACACTGCAAGACGGAGGTTCCTGGGGTTGTTTCCGGGGCCGGAGATATTGGCGAGTGTCATTCGCTTGCAAGTAGTTGGGAGCAGTTTACATGCCAGAGGCTGTGTGTGAACAGCCCAGGAATGGGGGTTCTCACTGCGGAGCAGGGCAAGGCTGGCTCCCAGACTGGAGGATTGGGGTGACCTAGCAGATCCTCGGCCCAGATAACACCAGGGGAATGTCACACCCCTGCCCAGCGTGGAGATGCGGCTGGCTCTGGGGTGGGGACACAGCCGAGTAGAACACCGTGACAGAAATCGGGGCAGCTCCCCGAGTGCCCACCTGGATGCCAAGCCCGGGCCCCGGGGCAAACAGGACCAAGCCAATCTCCTGGGAGAGGTTGCGGGGGCGGCTCCAGGACTGGCCGTCGTCCCGGCTGCGAATGAGCATCGTGCTGGAGACGCAGGGCTGCGGCTGGTGGATGCAGAGCGCGTAGAACAGGAACACGGAGCCGTTCACCCGGTCCACGACCACGGCCCCCAGGTTCAGCCCGTCCACCCGTGTCCCGTCGTCCACGATGAACGAGCTGGGGGACCATGTTGCACCTGGGCGAGAGAGACGGCTCTGCTGGTGCCCCTCACTCCCGACCCGCAGCCCCCCGGGCTCCCCCCCGCTCTGCCGGTGCCCCTCACTCCTGACCCGCAGCCCCCTGGGCTCCCCCCCGCTCTGCCGGTGCCCCTGACTCCCGACCCGCAGCCCCCTGGGCTCCCCCCCGCTCTGCCGGTGCCCCTCACTCCCGACCCGCAGCCCCCTCGGCTCCCCCCCGCTCTGCCGGTGCCCCTGACTCCCGACCCGCAGCCCCCTGGGCTCCCCCCCGCTCTGCCGGTGCCCCTGACTCCCGACCCGCAGCCCCCTGGGCTCCCCCCGGCTCTGCCGGTGCCCCTCACTCCCGACCCGCAGCCCCCTGGGCTCCCCCCCCGCAGCCCCTGCTCTGCTAGCGCCCCTCACTCCCGACCCGCAGCCCCTGCCGGCCCGGCCCTGCCCCCCCAGCTCTGCCGGTGCCCCGCACTCCCGACCCGCAGCCCCCGCCAGCCCAGCCCTGCCCCCCCCAGCTCTGCCGGTGCCCCTCACTCCCGACCCGCAGCCCCTGCCAGCCCGGCCCTGCCCCCCCCCAGCTCTGCCTGTGCCCCTCACTCCCGACCCGCAGCCCCTGCCAGCCCGGCCCTGCCCCCCGTCCCAGCTCTGCCGGTGCCCCTCACTCCCGACCCGCAGCCCCTGCCAGCCCTGCCTCCCCCAGCTCTGCCGGTGCTCCTCACTCCCGACCCGCAGCCCCACCAGCCCGGCCCTGCCCCCCCCCAGCTCTGCCGGTGCCCCTCACTCCCGACCCGCAGCCCCCTGGGCTCCCCCCCGCTCTGCCGGTGCCCCTCACTCCCGACCCGCAGCCCCCTGGGCTCCCCCCCGCTCTGCCGGTGCCCCTCACTCCCGACCTGCAGCCCCTGCCAGCCCGGCCCTGCCCCCCCAGCTCTGCCAGTGCCCCTCACTCCCGACCCGCAGCCCCCGCCAGCACAGCCCTGCCCCCCCCCAGCTCTGCCTGTGCCCCTCACTCCCGACCTGCAGCCCCTGCCAGCCCGGCCCTGCCCCCCCCCCCCCCCAGCTCTGCCGGTGCCCCTCACTCCCGACCCGCAGCCCCTGCCAGCCCTGCCCCCCCCAGCTCTGCCGGTGCTCCTCACTCCCGACCCGCAGCCCCCTGGGCTCCCCCCCGCTCTGCCGGTGCCCCTCACTCCCGACCCGCAGCCCCCTGGGCTCCCCCCAGCTCTGCCGGTGCCCCTCACTCCCGACCCGCAGCCCCCTGGGCTCCCCCCTGCTCTGCTGGTGCCCCTCACTCCCGACCCGCAGTCCCGCGCTCTCCGCACACACCTCCATCAGTGGAGCGCCGCAGTGCAATGAATTTGGCCCCCGAGTCCGACGGGGAGGATTTCCGGGCTTCAGCAAAGGCCAGGAGGGAGCCGCGGGGTGTCGCAGCGATGAGGGGGACCCTGTACGTATGCACCGCCCCGATCTCCCTCCCGCTCACCCATAGCAGCTGCTCCAGCGTGATCAGGGGAGTGACCTGCCCAGAGACACCAGGGGCCAAAGGGTTAAGGGCTCCCCGGGCAGTCAGGGCTCCCCATTGCCCCAGGGCGGCGCTAGGGGCTGTGCTGCAGGGAGCGGGGTGGGGGCAGCAGGGGGCTCTCCCCGGGCAGTCAGGGCTCCCCATGGCCCCAGGGTGGTGCTAGGGGCTGTACTGCAGGGAGTGGGGCGGGGGCAGCAGGGGGCTCTCCCCGGGCAGTCAGGGCTCCCCATGGCCCCAGGGCGGCGCTAGGGGCTGTACTGCAGGGAGCGGGGTGGGGGGCAGCAGGGGGCTCTCCCCGGGCAGTCAGGGCTCCCCATGGCCCCAGGGCGGCGCTAGGGGCTGTGCTGCAGGGAGTGGGGTGGGGGGCAGCAGGGGGCTCTCCCCGGGCAGTCAGGGCTCCCCATGGCCCCAGGGCGGCGCTAGGGGCTGGGCTGCAGGGAGCAGGGCGGGGGCAGCAGGGGGGGTGTGAGCAGAGGGGGGATCGGGTGGGGGGGCGGCCGGGCCCGGGTGGGGGGAGCAGAGGGGGGATCGGGGGGGGGGCCGGCCCCGGGTGGGGGGAGTAGAGGGGGGATGGGGGGGGACCGGATGGGGGGAGCAGAGGGGGGATGGGGGGGCCGATCCCGGGTGGGGGGAGCAGAGGGGGGATCGGGGAGAGGGCCGGGCCCGGGTGGGGGGAGCAGAGGGGGGATCGGGGAGAGGGCCGGGCCCGGGTGGGGGGATCAGAGGAGGGGGATCGGGGAGGGGGCCGGGCCCGAGTGGGGGGGAGCAGAGGAGGGGGATCGGGGAGGGGGCCGGGCCCGGGTGGGGGGAGCAGAGGAGGGGGATCGGGGAGGGGGCCGGGCCCGGGTGGGGGGAGTAGGGGGGGATGGGGGGGACCGGATGGGGGGAGCAGAGGGGGGATCGGGGGGGGGTCCAGCCCCAGGTGGGGGGAGCAGAGGGGGGATCGGGGGGGTCCGGCCCCGGGTGGGGGGGAGCAGAGGGGGGATCGGGGAGGGGGCCGGGCCCGGGTGGGGGGGAGCAGAGGGGGGATCGGGGAGGGGGCCGGGCCCGGGTGAGGGGGGAGCAGAGGGGGGATCGGGGAGGGGGCCGGGCCCGGGTGAGGGGGGAGCAGAGGGGGGATCGGGGAGGGGGCCGGGCCCGGGTGAGGGGGGAGCAGAGGGGGGATCGGGGAGGGGGCCGGGCCCGGGTGAGGGGGGAGCAGAGGGGGGATCGGGGAGGGGGCCGGGCCGGGTGAGGGGGGAGCAGAGGGGGGATCGGGGAGGGGGCGGGCCCGGGTGAGGGGGGAGCAGAGGGGGGATCGGGGAGGGGGCCGGGCCCGGGTGAGGGGGGAGCAGAGGGGGGATCGGGGAGGGGGCCGGGCCCGGGTGAGGGGGGAGCAGAGGGGGGATCGGGGAGGGGGCCGGGCCCGGTGAGGGGGGAGCAGAGCGGGGATCGGGGGGGTCCGGGCCCGGGTGAGGGGGGAGCAGAGGGGGGATCGGGGGGGGGGGGTCCGGCCCCGGGTGAAGGGGGAGCAGAGGGGGGATCGGGGGGGGCCCCGGGTGGGGGGAGCAGAGGGGGGATCGGGGGGGGGTCCGGGTGGGGGGGAGCAGAGGGGGGATCGGGGGGGGGTCCGGCCCGGGTGGGGGGGAGCAGAGGGGGATCGGGGGGGGGTCCGGCCCCGGGTGGGGGGGAGCAGAGGGGGGATCGGGGGGAGGGCCGATCCCGGGTGGGGGGAGCAGAGGGGGGATCGGGGGGGTCCGGCCGGGTGGGGGGAGCAGAGGGGGGATCGGGGGGGGTCCGGCCCGGGTGGGGGGGAGCAGAGGGGGGATCGGGGGGGGGTCCGGCCCGGGTGGGGGGGAGCAGAGGGGGGATCGGGGGGGGGTCCGGCCCCGGGTGGGGGGGAGCAGAGGAGGGGGATCGGGGGGGGGGTCCGGCCCGGGTGGGGGGAGCAGAGGAGGGGATCGGGGAGGGGGCCGGCCCCGGGTGGGGGGAGCAGAGGAGGGGGATCGGGGAGGGGGCCGGCCCCGGGTGGGGGAGCAGAGGGGGGATCGGGGAGGGGGCCGGCCCCGGGTGGGGGGAGCAGAGGAGGGGGATCGGGGAGGGGTCCGGCCCGGGTGGGGGGGAGCAGAGGGGGGATCGGGGGGGGTCCGGCCCCGGGTGGGGGGGAGCAGAGGGGGGATCGGGGGGTCCGGCCCGGGTGGGGGGAGCAGAGGGGGGATCGGGGGGGGGGCGATCCCGGGTGGGGGGGAGCAGAGGGGGGATCGGGGGGGGCCGATCCCGGGTGGGGGGGAGGAGAGGGGGGATCCGGGGGGGGGCGGATCGGCGGGGGGGGCCGCACGTACCTGCTCCGGGGATCCCGTCCAGGCCCCGGCAGGGGCAGCACCCGGGCGCCGCAGAGCGCCAGCAGCAGCAGCCCCGCGAGGGGCAGGGCCCGGGGGCGCCCCATGGCCTGTGGGTCGCGGCCCCTTTAACCCGCCGCCGGCCCGGCTGCGCCGCTGGTTACAGTGTAGCGCCCGGGGGTCACATGACTCCAACCCGAGCCACGTGATTGGCTGAGGGCACCACCCTGGATACAGCCTCACGAGCCTCACCGCACGTCACATGACTGAGCTCCTGGCTCCGCCCATCTCCCTTCCCTTAAAGGGACAGCGCCCTCTGCAAGTGCCTGGCTCTGGGAGGGGAGTGGGGGCTGGTGGGTAGGGCAGGGGGGGAGGCTGGGGGCCAGGATGCCTGGGTTCTCTCCCGGCTCTGGGAGGAAAGTGGGGGCTGGTGGGTCAGAGCAGGGGGTGGGAAGGGCTGGGAGCCAGGACTCCTGGGTTCTCTCCCCAGCTCTGGGAGGGGAGAGGGGGTTGGTGATTAGAGCAGGGAGGCTGGAGCCCGGACTCCTGGGTTCTCTCCCAGCTGTGGGCGGGAGGGGGGCAGATGCTCTACTAACTGGAGCAGAGGGTGGATTTCACTGGCCCCAGCCCAGCTGACTCAAGGCCCTGGAGCTAAAACAGCAGGTAGAAAAACAACCCGGAGACACCCATGGGGTGACAGGGAACGTGGGCAGTGCGGTGTAGTAGTTAGACCAGATAGTCAGGACTCCTGGGTTCTATCCCAGCTCTGGGAGGGGAGTGGGGGCTGGTGCGTTAGAACAGAGGGGGCTGGGAGCCAGGACTCCTGGGTTCTCTCCTTGACTCTGGGAGGGGAGTGGGGGCTGGTGGGTTAGAGCAGGGGGGCTGGGAGCCAGGACTCCTGGGTTCTCTCCCCGGCTCTGGGAGGGGAGTGGGGGCTGGTGGTTAGAGCAGGGGGGGCTGGGAGCCAGGACTCCTGGGTTCTCTCTCTAGCTCTGGGAGAGGAGTGTGGGCTGGTGGGTTAGAACATGGGGGCTGGGAGCCAGGACTCCTAGGTTCTCTCCTTGGCTCCGGGAGGGGAGTGGATTGATTCCGTACAGGGGTCTCTGCTGCTGCAATTCCCTACCCCAAGATAGGGGGCACCGTACCCCACACCTGGCCCTGGCTTCCCCCCTTCACAAACCATTGATTTCTGACCCGAGGCCTGCCCCTCGCCCCCACACAGCCCAGGACAGGCAGGGATGCGCCGCGGAAGCAGGACCCCAGGAGGCTGCGGGGAGCAGAGAAACCCCCATTTATTGCCCTCCATGGCCCTGCCGCTGAGCCACAGCTCAAATCTCACCCTTTCCCCCCCAAGTCCCATGGGGCCAGGCCCCGATCCTTCACCCCTTCCCGTGCAAACATTGATCCACAAAATAAATAAACCGCCTAGACCCCCAGTCACTCCGCAGGGGCTGAGCCCCGCTGCATGATGGGAAACGCCAGTCCCCACGGCAGGGGGCCACGGTGAGCCCCAGCGTCAGTCAGTGCTTGGCACAGATCTCCCAGAGCTCCTCAGGTCACGGGGTCAGGAGTCGGCCAATCGCAGCAGGGTCCCGGAAGTGCTGGGGATGCTGGGAAAACCAGAGAGAGGCTGTTAGCTTAGCTCAGTCGCTGGGATGATGGGGCAGCACTCCTGGGTTCTCTCCCGGCTCTGGGAGGAGAGTGAGGCCTAGTGGTGAGAGCAGGGGGGCTGGGAGCCAGGACTCCCGGGTTCTCTCCCCGGCTCGTGTGTGTGTAACGTACCAGTCGACCAGCTGTGCCCCGATGAGGTCATGGATATGGTAGGGGAGCCCCAGTTTCACGGCGCTGGGAGCCCGACGGCTCTGCAGATCCGACAGTAAAATCTCTTTGTACTTGGCCTTCTGGATCATCCCCAGCACGGCCTTGCGCCCTGGGCCGGGAGAGAGCGGACTTAGTCGGCCTTTTCCCTCTTGGGGGCGCTGGCTCTGGCCCGGCTCCAGGGCAGGGGCTGGCGGGGGGGGGGAGGGGCGTGTCCCACACAAACCTTTGATGAAGCATTTAACGAAGCGCCCGGCTCCCGGCACGGCTAGCCACCAGCTGCCAGCATCACGGACGGTCAGGACCCCGGCATTTACCAGCTGCCTGGGACAGGGGACAGGAGAAGAGACCCCGTCACCTCACTGTCCTTCGCTCCAGAGACCCCTTGCCCGGTGCCGGAATGCAGCCCCTCTGGGGCGGGGCAAGGGGCTGGTTACCCAGGGACCCCTCGCCCGGCGCTGGGGTCTGCTCTCCTGGGATGGGATGCAGGGACGGTTATGCAGGAACCCCTCCCCCGGCACAGAGATGCGGCCCCTCTGGGGTGGGGAACACCCGCATAGAACACCAAGGGGCGCAGGGGTGAGGAGGGGAAGGGGAACGTGGCTGCCACGAGGCCCAGGAAGGCTGCGTGGCTCCTGCCCGCCCCCGCGCTCCCAGCCACCCACGTGATGTCCGGGTCCCGGAAGCCAAAGTCCCTCAGCATGCGGCCATTGTCGTAGCTGAGTTCAGGACAGGAGGCGAACGCCGTCTCCAGGAACCTGCGCACCGTCCCGGCGTGCTCCTTCCCCGCCACGGACTGCAGCACCTGGGCAGAGACGGGGGGCCTGTCATCACCAGCCAGCCCCCCCAAGGGCTGCGGGGACCCCCCTCCCACTGCCGGGGGCCTCGGCAGCCCTGCTGGGGGGTCAGAGACCCACCTTGGCCGTGTAGTCCTGGGTGAACGCCACCCCGAAGACGTCCGAGTCGAATCCAAGCTGGAAGAGCCGGATCAGCCCCTCGTCCTTCAGCCGGCTCTGCGGGGGAGAAGGTTAATGGGGGGGTGTGACGTTGCACCCCATAATGCTTTATAGAAATATGCTTATGAGTGTAAATATGACAGATATCACTTGTGTATCTGTAACTAGGAATAGGAAATATAACTCTGAGGGCCTATTGTAATTATGCAAAGTGGGGGCCGTTAATGGGGGTTTGGAATCTTGATGGCTCCCATCAACCAGGACAATTGGCTGTGGATGGCTCTGTTTGCAGGCAGCCTTCCGGGAGTCAGACCTGGAAGAATGGAGGCTGGGGTCTCACAGGACATGTGACCATGTCACCTGGTACTGGAATCCATCTTAAACCTGGGGCTTTGCCATGTAGACGGGGTGGGGACCCAAAAAGACAAAAGATTCCCACCTTGTGCCAAAGCTATAAAAGGGGGTGGAACAGAACAAAGGGGGCTGCAGTCATGAGAAATCCCCGAGTTACCACCTGAGCTGGAACAAGGGCTGTCCCCGGGGAAGGGACGGGCCCAGACTAGGAAGGAGTCTAGTCTGTGAAACAAGCGTCTTGGAACATCTCTGCGGGTGAGATTTACCTGCATGTAGTTTCGTACTATATTAGGCTCAGACTTGCGTGTTTTGTTTTATTTTGCTTGGTAATTTACTTTGTTCTGTCTGTTATTACTTGGAACCACTTAAATCCGACTTTCTGTGTTTAATAAAATCACTTTTTACTTATTAATTAACTCAGAGTAAGTATTAATCCCTGGGGGAGCAAACAACTGTGCACATCTCTCTATCAGGGTTACAGAGGGTGGACAGTTGATGCGTTTACCCTGCATACGCTTTATACAGAGTACAACAGATTGATTTGGGGTTTGGGCCCCATTGGGAACTAGGTGCTGGAGACAGGAGCACCTCTGAAGCTGTTTTCAGTTAAGGCTGCAGGTTTGCGGGCATGGCCCAGACCTGGGTCGCGGTTGCAGCAGGCTGGCGTGTCTGGCTCAACAAGGCAGGGCACTGAAGTCCCAGGCTGGCAGGGAAACGGGCTCAGAGGTAGCCCCAGAACATCAGGTGGCAGCTCCCAATTGGGTTTCTGTGACCCAGCCTGTCACAGGGGGCAGCCTGGGGAAGGAGATCCCAGGCTGGAGGGGCCCCTGAGTCTGACGGGGGGGGGGGGGGGGCTCTTACCAGCTGCCTGTCCACGGCCGTGCGGTCCCTCACCAGACTGTAGAGTTGGTGCTTCAGGACGAGGGGGGGCAGCGCATCCTCGAACAGCTGGCGAGGGAAGAGGGAAGCAAGATACCGGAGAGCCGAATCCACCGCCCCGGGGCCCTCTGCCAACCAACAGCACAGGGTCAGCCGGGAGAGAACCCAGGCGTCCTGGGGCTCAGTTCCCACCTGCTCTGACCCACCAGCCCCCACTCCCCTCCCAGAGCCGGGAGAGAACCCAGGAGTCCTGGTGCCTCGCCCCCACCCCAGTTACCCTGTCTGTCCGGTTCTCCTGCATCCCCAGGGTCCGGTCCCGGCTGCAGCCTCCGCTTCTTGGCCTTCAGGGTGTTGGAGATCAGCTGGCGGCGGCGCTCCATGGGGCTGGGGGGGGGACGGGAGGGTTAGCACAGAGGGAGCCCCCGGCGAGTCCATCCCGGTCATCCCCCTCCCCCCTCAGCTGGTCCTCTGCCTACCAGCCAGATCCCCCTCCCCCTCTCCTCCCCTTCCCCCTCAGCCAGATCCCCTCCCCCTCTCCTCCCCAGCCAGATCCCCCTCCCCCTCTCCTCCCCTTCCCCCTCAGCCAGATCCCCTCCCCCTCTCCTCCCCAGCCAGATCCCCCTCCCCCTCTCCTCCCCTTCCCCCTCAGCCAGATCCCCTCCCCCTCTCCTCCCCAGCCAGATCCCCCTCCCCCTCTCCTCCCCTTCCCCCTCAGCCAGATCCCCTCCCCCTCTCCTCCCCAGCCAGATCCTCTCCCCCTCTCCTCCCCTCCCCCTCAGCCAGATCCCCTCCCCCTCTCCTCCCCAGCCAGATCCCCCTCCCCAGCCGCCCCCGTCCCTGAGTGATGACGTCAGCGCCCATCTCCCCACTGACGCTGCGCGAGGCTCCGGCGTCCAAGCGCCTCTGCCGGGCGCGGCCCAATGACGTCACGGCCCGAGCCCACCGGACCCGGATCCCCGCCCACGTCGCTGTCTGATGGCGTCAGAGTTGGCGCGTTGCGGGGGTGGGAGGGGCCCGCGCGCGCGGACCGAGGCGGCGCTGAGTCCGGAGGCGAACAGCGGGGCGGGGGCGGGGCCGCGCGACGCTCCCCGATGACGGAGGGGTCAAAGGTCACCGGAGAGGGACGGGAGGGACAGTGATCGGGCGTCGGGGTGAAAGGTCAGAGGGCGGGAGGGGGCCCGGGGGGGGAGGGGAGCTGCTGGGGGGGGATTGGAGGGTCCCGGGGGGAGGGGAGCTGCTGGGGGGGGATTGGAGGGTCTGGGGGAGGCTGCCAGGGCTGGGGGGGGGATTGGGGGGTCTCGGGGGGAGGGGAGCTGCTGGGGGGGGATTGGAGGGTCCGGGGGGGAGGGGAGCTGCTGGGGGGGGATTGGAGGGTCCGGGGGGGAGGGGAGCTGCTGGGGGGGGGATTGGAGGGTCTGGGGGAGGCTGCCAGGGCTGGGGGGGGGATTGGGGGGTCTCGGGGGGAGGGGAGCTGCTGGGGGGGGATTGGGGGGTCCCAGGGGGAGGGGAGCTGCTGGGGGGGGATTGGAGGGTCGGGGGGGCTGCCAGGGCTGGGGGGGGATTGGGGGGTCCCGGGGGGAGGGGAGCTGCTGGGGGGGGGATTGGAGGGTCCGGGGGAGGCTGCCAGGGCTGGGGGGGGATTGGGGGTCCCGGGGGGGAGGGGAGCTGCTGGGGGGGGATTGGGGGGTCCCAGGGAGCTGCTGGGGGTGGGGCGGGGCCCACAGGGGAAATGCCCCCCAGGGGGCCGGCGAGGGAGGGGTCCCCCGTTGGGAGCAGGGGGTATCTCAGCCGAGCTCCCCGTTCTCACCTCCCTCTCGCCGTTCCAGGCCGCCATGGAGCCCAGCGCCCGCCCGGCCAAGCGCAGCAGCGGAACCGCCGAGGCCCCCGCGGAGCCGGGGGAGTCCCCCAAGCGCGGCCGCTGGGCCCCCCCCACCCTGCCCACGGAGCCGTCCCTCTACGACGGGCCCTTCCCCTTCTACCGCCGGCCGGCCGAGGAGGGGCGCTTCTCCCTGGACGCCCAGCGCCGCTACCACCCCGACGCCCGCCAGCTGCGCTACTTCGCCCCGCCCCCCGCCGAGCACCCGGATCCCGCCTTCGACCTGCGGCACGGCTACCGCGACCGCTACGTGCGGCGGGACGAGAGCCGGCGCGAGGGGCTGGAGCACCTCCTGCAGTGGGTGGCCGGGAACCGGGACCGGCTGCGGGCCCAGGGCGACGCCGCGGGGTGAGCGAGGGGCAGTCCAAGAGCCCCTGGCCAGCAGGGGGCGCTGGGGGGCTCCCCGCTGACCTCGGGGGTGAGTCCTCCAGGGGGAATAGCAGGTGGCCACTGCTGATCTGGGGGGGCTGTGGAGTGAGTGGGGTCCTCCAGGCTGGCAAGGGGTGCGGTGGGACTCCTGCCCTGACCTAGGGGCACCTTGGGTTATGGGTAGGGCCAGCAGGGGGCGCTGTGGCTTAATGGGGTCCTGCCAGGCAGGAGGGGTCGCTGGGAAGCCAGTGCATGAGTGGAGGGAGATGGGGGCCGGGGGCCAGGTAGGGGACCTGAGACACCCCCCACTTTCCTGCACATACTGGGATGGGCTGCCCCACGGTTCTGGTGCGGCTGGGGGAGGGGTAGACACAGCACACAGGCTCTGGGGGTGCAGGTCTGGATACCTGAGTCTGCCGACAGCCTGACACCATAGGGCTCAGATGGCCCCGTTCACTCACTGGAGAACTGTTAACTCTGAAACCTACCGATGTTGTGTATGGCAATGCCACCCCCTTGTCGTCCCCCCCCCCCCCCCAGGCGCCCCGTGAACGCAGATTTCGTGACCTGGCGGGGGCACCTTACCAAGGTGCTGACGACGCCCTACGAGAGCCAGGAGGGCTGGCTGCTGGCCGTCAGCCTCTTCCGGGGCACCCTCTATGTGAGTGAGGTGGAGACGGCGGCGGCCCGGCAGCAGCGGGAGCAGCGCTCCGACATGCTACAGGAACTGGCCTACATGGGCTACAAGTTCGAGCGCTACATGTGTGCGGGTAAATAGAACCCAGAGGTCCTGGTTTCCAGCTTCCCACTCCCCTCCCAGAGCTGGGAAAGAACCCAGGCATCCTGGTTCCCAACCCGCCCCCCCTCTCACCACTAGTCTTCCTCCTCTCCCCGCCCTGGGGAGAGAACCCAGACGTTCTCGCTCCCCCTCCCCTCCCAGAGCTGCCGAGAGAACCCAGGCATCCTGTGCTGTCTGTCCCCCCCCAGACACCCCGGACGGGAGCCCGGACCCCACGGGGGTGGTGAACACGAACGAGGCGTTCTGCACGGTGGTGCGGACGCGGCTGGGCTCCCACTCGCTGCTCTTCGCCGGGGAGGTGGACTGCACGGATCCCCGTGGGGCCTGGCCCGAGGCCCCCGCCTGCTACGTGGAGCTCAAGACGTGCAAGGAGCTGCACAGCCCCGCTCAGCGCAAGAGCTTTTACAGGTGAGAGCCCCCCTGTGGCCCGGCCCCCCAGCTACACCCCAAGGAACCCCCCAGCCTAGGGCTGTCCTGGATGTACGTTCCCTGCGTGGCCAGGGCGGGTGGGGGGTCTCCACCCTGCATTTCCTGCGTGGGTGGGGGGTGGAGCAGAGGCTGGGGGGTGTGCAAGGGACCCAGACTGACCCCCCTTCCTCCCCCCCAGGCACAAGCTGATCAAGTGGTGGGCGCAGTCCTTCCTGCCCGGGGTCTCCCGCATCGTGGCCGGTTTCCGCGCCCCCGACGGCTCCGTGGCTGCGCTGGAGACCTTCGAGACCATGAAGATCTTCCAGCTGATCCGGGTGAGTGGGGGGAGCTGCCCCCCGGCCAGCCCTGCCCCCCACATGAGCTCCAGGCCCCCACTTCCCCTCCGACTGGTGTAGGTCCCCCATCCCCCGTCACTGGGCCCCTCAGCCCCTGTGATCCCTCTGACTTCTCTACCCCCATGGGTCCCTCCAACCCCATGTGTCAGGCCAGCCCTGCCTCTCCCTCCTGCCGTAGACCCTCGCTCCAGCCCCTTGTTCCTTCCCTGCCCCACTTTCCCCTCGCGCCCCCCCAATCAGTGATTTCAAGCTGGTCCCTGCCCCCCAAACAGGGCGACCGGGGCTGCTGGAAGCCGGCCGTGTGCATGAACTTCTGCGAGGCCTTCCTGGCCTTCCTCAAGAGGGTGGTGACGGAGGATGATCCACAGTGAGTAGAAGAGACTCCCAGCCTCTCTGTGCTCCCCCCTACCCCTAGACCTGGGGTTCTCAACCGGGGGGGGGGGCACAAGCGGGTTTCAGGGGTTGTGGCGGGGGCGGGGGGGAGAACGTGGAGTTTTATAGCGGGGGAGGGGAGGCGAGGCACTCAAAGAAAAAGGTTGAGAACCCCTGCACTAGACCCCACTCCGTTCCTAGAGCTGGGGAGAGAACCCAGGAGTCCTGGCTCCCAGCCCCCCCGCTCTAACCCACCAGTCACCACTCGCCTCCCAGAGCCGTGGAGAGAACCCAGGCCCCCCCCGCTATCACCCCCCAACCTTCTCTCCCCAGACTCGTGCACCTCTTCGCCTGGGAGCCCGGCAGCCCCGTGTCCTACACCCGGCACCGGGACGCGGAGCACGTCTTCCTGCCGGCCTGGTACGTGGAGACCATCAGCAGAGGAAAGAGGCCGGATTGAGCTGCTGGGGGCCGCGGGGGGGGGGCACCAATAAACCATGTGCAAGGGTCAGGGCCGCAAGACTGCCATGTCCCTTTTTCCGGGGGCATGTGTGTGAGGGGATAAAGGTCATGACCCCCTCTGGAGAAAGGGTGAAAGGTCAGGCTGTGACCTTTGAGTGACACGGGTAAAGGGCAGGATTGGCTGCCTATGAGCAGCAGGAAAAGGTCATGACCCCCAGCTGCAAGGTGAAGGGGGGAGTGTGACCTTTGCCCCATGGGGCACCTAGGGAGGTCATGGGGGGGGTAAGAGATGGAACCTGCCCCCCTTTAGGTCACAAGCTGGCAGGGGCCCAGGGGGCCCCCCCACTTGTGGGCACCTGCTCGCACAGCCTGACCTTTGACCTTGGCAACCCAGTTAAAGGCTGAAGCTGCTCCTTGGGGTCAGAGGTTACTGGGGGTGGAGCTACAGGCTCCACCCTCCTCTGGGAGAGCCCCGCCCCTGGGGAAGGGAGTGACCCCCTGGGAGGGGCAGGAGGGGCCCAGCAGGGAGAACCCTCCGGCCTGGCTGTGCAGGTCCCTGGGCCCTGTGAGCAGCTGGAATCAGCAAACAGGGGCTCTGGAGAGGCCCCCCGCCCCCCCCCAGCTGTAATGGAACAGTCCACCTCAAAGCTACTCCTCCTTCTATGGTCACGTGAGCATTCTGCTCACCTCTCGCAATGGGACATTCCATTGCTAAGGGATCTCTGCTCCCCCCTTGTGGGGTATTCATGGACTGAACCAGTTACTGACAGAAGTGGAGGTGGAGTCACACTTGGACCAGCCCACCTGCACTGGGTGGGGGGGGGGAAGGAGGGGCATGGACCAGCCCACCTGTGCTGGGCAGAGGGGGGAGAAAGGGGTGTGTGTGTTTCTGAATACCAAACTGCAACCAGCACGGTGGGCACCGGACTCCTGGGTTCCTGCTGGCTCTGGGAGGGGGTGGGGCCTAGAAGGGGTCAGACGCTCTCAGTACAGGGCCCTCCCCTGAATGCCCCACAGGAGCAGTTGGGATGTGAGGCTGGGGCATGGGGGGGCACAGACCCCAACAGGGAAGCTGCCCCACATCCCCCCTCCCCCCCATAGCTCAGCCCTGCAGCGGGGAGCTCCCCAATCAAACCCCCACAAGGCAGTGGCTGGAGACAGATTTATTAACAGGTTGGACACAGAGGCCACTGGGGGGGCACCGAAGCCCTGTCTCCCCCCCACAATCCCTCACCTTCCACCCCTCCCCCCCCGCCCCGCTGTCAGCCAGTAGTAGGGGAGCTGGGGGGAAGGGGTCAGGGCTGCTGCCACCCACTGACCCCTGAGCTGCAGGGCAAAGGTCAGACTCCAACCTCCAGCTGCCATGGGGTGAAAGGTCAAAGCTAGCCCCCTCTGCCAAAGGGCAGAGGCCAGATTCCATGGCTAGAGGTGAAAGGTCACAGCCTTCCACCCCAGGGGAGGTTAAAGGTCACAGGGCAGAGGCTGACCCCTGCCCCCCCCCCCCCATATCACACAGTGGGGTGAAATGTCAGCATGATCCAGTCACAGTCCACGCGCTCTCGCCTTGCCCGGGGGGTGATGGGTCAGAGGGCAGGGGACGCTGACCTCACAGAGGTTAAAGGTGGCAGGTCACGGCGGGGTCACTGGGTGTAGAGGCTGGCGGCAAAGACGATGTCTCTCTTGATGAGGTTGGAGGCCTGCTCCATCTTGGCGTGCAGCGTGGGCTCCCCGATGACGCGGGCCGCGTTGCGCACGTCCCGGCACGTCTCGTCCAGCCGCTGGATACAGCGCACGATGATCCCCTCCTGCACCTCCGTCAGCCGGGCAATCTCGGCGAAGGGCTGGGGGAGAGGGGCGTGGGTCGCGGGACGTGGATTTCCCCTCCCGTCCGGGGACGGGGCCTGGCTGGGGGGTATGGGACACAGGGCCTGGGGTTCCCCTCCCGTCCGGGGACAGGGCCTGGCTGGGGGGTATGGGACTCGGGGCCTGGGCTTCCACTCCCATGTGAAAGTGGGGGGCTGGCTAGGGGGGCATGGGACACAGGGCCTGGGGCTCCCCTCCCGTCCGGGGTCCTGGCTGGGGGGTATGGGACTCGGGGCCTGGGCTTCCACTCCCATCCGGGGGTAGGGGCCCAGCTGGGGGGCGAGGGACATGGGGGCTGGGGTTCCGCTCCTGGC
This sequence comes from Chrysemys picta bellii, assembly GCF_011386835.1. Taxonomy (NCBI): domain Eukaryota; kingdom Metazoa; phylum Chordata; order Testudines; family Emydidae; genus Chrysemys; species Chrysemys picta. The sequence goes on along the minus strand of NC_088802.1, from coordinate 1,787,899 downwards.
TGGGGGGCGAGGGACGCGGGGTTCCCCCGCAGGGGGCTGGCCACTCACCATGCCGCGGGCCCACTCGTACACCACCTCCACCAGGCCGAAGTTGTACTGGGCCACGAAATCCTCCACCGACTCCCGCAGGCCGCACTCCCGCTGCAGCAGGGCGATGCGCTCGGCCACCGCCCGGATCCGCTCCATGCCCTGCCGCAGAGAGCCGGCGGTGAGGGGCCCGGCTGCCCGCCCTGGGCACAGAACCCAGGAGTCTGGGCTCCCAGCTCCACCCTTCCTCCCCCCTCACTAGACTCTCCCTCCCCTAAGCCCCAGGATAGAACCCAGGCGTCCTAGCCCCCACCCCCCGAGTCAGGCAGAGAACCCAGGCGTCCTGCCCCCCCGAGCTGGGCAGAGAACCCCGGCGGCCGGGCCCACCTTGCGGAGGACGCTGGGCACCGGGGGCTCGGCCTGGCTCTTGGTCTGGCAGACCAGGCAGCTGAGCAGGGCCACGCTCTCCTCCGGCCGCAGCTCCGTCAGCAGGTTGTCGAACACCAGCTCCGTCAGCAGCAGCTCGTGGTTACTGATCTCGCAGGCCACGCGCCCGGCCAGCTGCACCGCGCCCCCCGCGTCCACGTAGCGCAGCGCCCGCAGCACCTGGGGGGGGGGAAATGGGACATGTAGCGCAGCGCCCGCAGCACCTGGGGGGGGGGAAATGGGACACGTAGCGCAGCGCCCGCAGCACCTGGGGGGGGGGGAAATGGGACACGTAGCGCAGCGCCCGCAGCACCTGGGGGGGGGGGAAGGGGGACACGTAGCGCAGCGCCCGCAGCACCTGGGGGGGGGGAAGGGGGACACGTAGCGCAGCGCCCGCAGCACCTGGGGGGGGGGAAATGGGACACGTAGCGCAGCGCCCGCAGCACCTGGGGGGGGGGAAAGGGGACACGTAGCGCAGCGCCCGCAGCACCTGGGGGGGGGAAATGGGACACGTAGCGCAGCGCCCGCAGCACCTGGGGGGGGGGAAATGGGACACGTAGCGCAGCGCCCGCAGCACCTGGGGGGGGACGGGACACGTAGCGCAGCGCCCGCAGCACCTGGGGAGGCCATGGGGCAGGGCTCACCTCCACCCGCTGCTGGTACTCTGGGGCCTGTGGGGCGGGGGCTGTGGGGCAGGGGCCATGGCTGTGGGGCAGGGCCGGGGGGCAGGGCCGGACTCACCTCCGCGCATTGCTGGTACTCTGGGGGCTCTGGGGCAGCGCTGTGGGGCAGGGCCGGACTCACCTCCACGCGTTGCTGGTACTCTGGGGGCTCTGGGGCAGCGCTGTGGGGCAGGGGCCATGGTTGTGGGGCAGCGCCAGGGGGCAGGGCCAGGGGGCAGGGCCGGACTCACCTCCACACGTTGCTGGTACTCCGGCAGCAGCAGCAGGGACTGGTCCGACAGCAGGAACCGCAGGTGCTCCAGCTCCGCCCGCAGCCGCAGCCGCTCGGCCAGTCGCACGTACTGGGGGGGGGAAGGGACGGAGGGGGTGAGACTGGCCCCAAGCCCCCCCCAAACCACCCAAATTCCCATCCCCCCCTGCTCGGCCAGCCGCAGGGTGTGCGTGTGTGTGTGTGTGTGTGTGTCACAGGCCCTGATCCTCCCCCCCCGCTCGGCCAGCCGCAGGTTGTGTGTGTGTGTGTGTGTGTGTGTGTGTCACAGGCCCTGATCCTCCCCCCCCCGCTCGGCCAGCCGCAGGTTGTGTGTGTGTGTCACAGGCCCCAATCCCCCCCCCCACCCCCCGCGCTCGGCCGGCCGCAGGCCCTGGGGGTCGGGCGGTCAGTGGAGCCCCCCCCCCCCTCACCTGCTGGGGGAAGCGGGGGCTCTGGACGCACTGGAAGCCGGGCAGCGCCTCCTCCAGGCGCCGGAGCCGCATGGCGCCCTCCGCCACTGCCAGCTCCTTCAGCTGCAGGGTGCCCACCGGGTCCAGGCGGGGCAGCCCCCCGGCGCCCCCCTCCGCCAGCCGCAGCAGCTCCTGGGCCGCCTGCACCGCCGAGGGGCCGGGGGGGTCACTCCTGCAACGGCACACGTCAGCCCCGGCCCCACAGCCTGCCCCCCACCCCCTCCCATGTCCCCAATCGCCAACACCCCCCTGAACCGGCACCTGGGGCCCCCAACCCCGCCAGGGGAATATGGGAACCCCTCCCCAGCCCCCCTCACCTGGGGACCCCCTGGAGCCCCATTTCCACCCCCACACACACTCCTGTCCAATGGGGAGACAGGCTTCCCCCCCCACGCCTCCCCCAGGCCCCAGGACCCCAACCTGAACCGCGGCATCTGTCTCTTCTTGACGTCCTCCAGGATGCGCTCGGCGTTCACTCGCAGCGTCTTGCCCGTGATCGCCGTGAGGTCGCAGGGACCCAGCTGCTCCACCGCGTGGCCGCAGGGCCCTGGGGCAGAGACACTAGCCAGAGAACCCAGGCGTCCGGGCTCCCAGCCCCCCTGCTCTAACCCACCAGCCCCCACTCCCCTCCCAGCGCTGGGGAGAGAACCCAGGAGTCCTGGCTCCCAGCCCCCCTGCTCTAACCCACCAGCCCCCCTCCCTTCCCAGAGCCGGGGAGAAAACCCAGGAGTCCTGGCTCCCAGCCCCCCCTGCTCTAACCCACCAGCCCCCACTCCCCTCCGAGAGCCGGGGAGAGAACCCAGGCGTCCGGGCTCCCAGCCCCCTACCTTCCGGCAGAAAGAGCTTGTTGAGCAGCAGGTCGTCGGGGAAGGGAGCCTCCGGGGTGGGGCTGCCCCCTCCCGTGTCCCCCCCCTCAGGGCTCTTCTCACACAGCACCAGGGTGGTGAACGTCCGGTTGGCTGCGTCTGAGGAGACCTGGAAAGGGGAGATGGGGGGGGGGTCAGTTACCTGGGGACCCCCCAGTCTGGCACAGAGAAGTGGCCCCTCTGGGGTGGGGCGTGTGGGGGTCAGTTACCTGGGGACCCCCTGGCCTGGCGCAGAGAGGTGGCCCCTCTGGGGTGGGGTGTGAGGGAGCTGGTTACCCAGGCACCCTGGGGTGGGGGGTGGTTACCTGGGGACCCCTCAGCACCGAGATGTGGCCCCTCTGGGATGGGGCGCGCCCACTGCGGGAACAGCTGAACATAACGCTGTGAAGGGGTTTGGGGCGGTAAGAAGAAGCAGCCGCCCCCCCCCCCCCGAAGCCCCTCCCTGCAGCCCAGTGCCCCCTAGCGCCCCTCACCTGTAAGATCACCCCCAGGGCGTTCCGGTGAGCCGGGTTATTGACGATCACCACTCGACCCGGGGCCAGAGCCTTCAGCCCGCTGGCCGACTCTGCCACCCGTCTCTGCAGCCGGGGAGGAGACAGTTACCCCGCGCCCCCCGAGCCCTATGCCCTGACCCCCAGCCGGGCTGCCCCCCACCCCCCTATTCCCTGCCCCCGCATTCCCCGCCCCCCCAGCCAGTCTACCCCCCATTCCCTGCCCCCCCGCCCGAGCCAGTCCCCACCCTGGGGCCAGATGGGAGCCAGCGCCCCCTAGAGGGAACAGGCCCCTGCCCCATTTCCCGCCCCCCGTCCCGGGGCCGGTGCCCCCTGCAGGCAGCCCCTACCTGGATCATGCGGCGCGTCTCCTGCAGCTCCTGCACGGCCCGGCCGTACTCCGGCAGGTCGCTCAGCTGCCCGCTCGTGTCCACCTCCTCCATGGCGGCCAGCCGGCGGCTCAGCTGGGCGATGGTGTGCTCGTGGGCCTGCGGGGGGCGACGCAGAGCCTCAGTGCCCGCTCGGGTCCCCGGCTGCCCCCCCAGCGCTCCACCGCTCCCCCCCATCCCCCAGCGCTCACCTGGCTGTCCTTGCGGCTGTGGAACTCGGAGAAGCTGCGTTTCATCATGTCCTCCACGCGCAGCGCCTCCACCCGCAGCAGGTTCAGGATCATGGTGTAGGTCAGGCGGAACTGGGACTGCAGCTGGGTCGGCTTCCCCTGGGGGGCAGCAGGGCGGGTGAGGGGGTCCCCGGGAGCGGCGGCGGCTAAGGGGGGTCCCCTGGGGGGCGGCGGCTGGCAGGTGAGGCGGGTCCCCTGGGACAGGGGGTCCCCGGGGCAGGTGGCCGGGCCGCGAGGTGGGACGGGGAGGTGCATGTCCCCAGGTCAGGTAGCCGGCTGGGGGCTCCCTGGGGATACCCACGTGCAGAGAGGGTCGGGGGGCCCCAGGACACAATCCAGGCCCTTCCCTCACCCTCGGGGGGGCATGCCGGGCTCAGCCCCCCACCCCGGGGCAGACGCAGACGTCGCTCACCAGCATCATGCGGTGCAGGTCGGCCATCTCGGGCACGCGGGTCTTGCAGAGAATGATGACCATCCCCGTGGTGTCCAGGCCCCGGCGCCCAGCCCGCCCGGCCATCTGGATGTACTCACCTGCAGGGACCCACGGAGCCTGAGAGCGCCCCCTGCTGCTCCTGCCCCATAGCACAGCCCCCAAGCACCCCCTGCTGTCCCTGCCACACAGCACAGTCCCCTAGGGCCCATTTGGCGCCAGCCCCGAGTGCCCGGATAGAGCAACCCCTGCCCCACTCCCTGCAGTACAGCCCCTAGCGCCGCCCTGGGGAGCCCTGACTGCCCGGGGAGAGCCCCCTGCTGCCCTCCACCCCACCCCCTGCAGTACAGCCCCTAGCGCCGCCCTGGGGCCATGGGGAGCCCTGACTGCCCGGGCAGAGCCCCCTGCTGCCCTCCACCCCACCCCCTGCAGTACAGCCCCTAGCGCCGCCCTGGGGCCATGGGGAGCCCTGACTGCCCGGGCAGAGACCCCTGCTGCCTCCTGCAGCACAGGCCCCCAGCACCCACCTGGCAACAGGTCACGGAAGCCGGAGCCGTCGTGCTTGCGGACGGAGTCGAAGACCACGGTGCGGGCCGGCATGTTCACCCCCATGGCAAAGGTCTCGGTGGCGAAGAGGATCTGGGGGGGAGGAGAGGGGAGGGGATGGGGGCAGGCGCAAAACACGTGGTCACGCCCCCTCTGGCTCCTCCCACCAGCCCAGCCCCACCCCCCTCACCCACATCTCCCACCCATCTGCCAAACCCCACCCCCCTGGTTCCTCCTACCCACCAGCCCCACCCCCTCTAGCTCCTCCCACCCACCCAGCCCCGCCCCCACACCCTCCAGCTCCTCCCACCTGCCCAGCCCCGCCCTCTCACCTTGACCAGCCCTTTGCTGAAGAGCATCTCCACGACCTCCTTGAGGATGGGCAGGATCCCGCTGTGGTGCACCCCGATGCCCCGCTTCAGCAGCTCCACCATGTGCAGCACCTGAAACCGCCCCCCCAGGGGGACACTTTAAATCCGTGCACACGCTGGAGATCCTGCTTCCTGTCTCACCCCAGGACACTTCCTGTCCAGCGCCCTTCGACCCAGAAGCCCCTGAGGGAGCCCTGAAGTCACGCCAACCCCTCGGGAACCTAAGATGCCCATTTCCTGTGTCATCCAACGCAACTTCCTGTGCAGCGTCCTTTGACCTGGAAGTGCCTGACCAACTCACGCCAACCCCAACTTCCTGCCTCCCTCCCCCATCGCTTTCTGTGAGGTGCCCTTTGACCCGGAAGCAGGCTCAAGCCAAACCCTTCCACCAGGGACCCATTTCCTGGGTGGCCAACTACAACTTCCAGGTCAAAGGGCACATCACAGGAAGTGCTTGCCTCACTCCCACCAACCCCTTGGGACCCAACTTCTGGTAGCATCCTGCTGAGTGCCCTTTGACCTGGCTGGGGCCTCCCAGTACATGCACTCACGCCAACCCTGTTCTCTCTGGGGGCGGGACTTCCTGTCTGGCACCCTCTGACCCCTCCCTCAACAGCGAGGGCCAATGGGCCAGTCAAAACCACACACTAAGGGACCCAGCTGATGTCACTTCCTGTTGAGTGCCCTTTGACCTGGAAGCACTAGGCAGAGAGACATTTCTCCCAACCCCCTTTCACCCAGTGGGGCGCAACTTCCTGTCCCCTTTGTCCCGAAAGCGTCCTATACGGCAGCACCTGGCACGTCCTTCAACACCGCCTTGCTGACCTCCAGCAACCCTAGCCCCCGTGGGGCGGGACTTCCTGTCTGTGCCCTTTAACCCCCAGCGGCCATGCCAGGGTGCCCACTTCCTCTCACAGAGGAACCTGGCCAACACCCTGGGCCCTGGAGCTGCCTTGCCCAGGGGGCGGTGTCCGCTTCCTGCTCTCCGGGCTCGCTTTAAGGGGCATGCACTTCCGGTCCCATTCTCCACTTCCTGTCCCATCCCTGGAGAGCCCAGCCTGTGCCAATGTCCAAGATGGCCACCCATGGCCTTTGACCTCTGTAGGGTAGCACCTCCAGCTATATTAAGGTCCCTACTGCCTGTCCCATCCATGAGGAGCCGGGCCAATGCCAGCCCCACTTCCTGTCCCATCCATGACGGGCCGGGCCAGTGCCAGCCCCAGCCCCACTTCCTGTCCCATCCATGGGGCCCGGGCCAATGCCAGCCCCACTTCCTGTCCCATCCATGAGGGGCCGGGCCAGTGCCAGCCCCAGCCCCACTTCCTGCCCCATCCATGAGGGGCCGGGCCAGTGCCAGCCCCAGCCCCACTTCCTGTCCCATGCATGAGGAGCCGAGCCAATGCCAGCCCCATTTCCTGTCCCATGCATGAGGGGCCGGGCCAGTGCCAGCCCCACTTCCTGTCCCGTTCCGGCTCTGACCTGGGGCAGCTGGCGGTCGGAGCCCTTGAGGCGGGAGAGGCACTTCTGGAAGAAGAGGTGGATCTGGCTCTTCTCGGCGCTCGTGGTCAGGTCGAGGGTGGTGAGCGCGGACGCGTTGTCGTCGCAGCGGGCGCGGGAGAAGGTGAAGGCCACCACGGGCAGCTGGTCCCGCTTCCGCAGCGCATCCATCAGCGAGAGCCACACGCCCTTCTCCTGGGGAGGGGCGGGGGGGGGTCACGCCGGGGCCCTGAGCTCCCCTGCGTCTCCCCCCTGCCCCCCCATATTCCCCCTGAATTGCCCCCCCAACAGCAGCACCCCCACGCCTGCCCCAGTCCCCAGGACACCCCTGTACCCACCTCCCATCACACCCCACTGTCGCCCCAGAGCCTGTCACATCACAGTGACAGCCTCCCCCCCCTCCCCCCGCTGCCGTGACCCCCCCGGTGCTGACCTGGCCTGGCCCGGTGCCCATGTGTGTGGGCTGCTTGGCCCCGAAGGTCTGGGCGTGTTTGCTGGAGCGCTCCTTCTTCGCCTCCACCGCCGCATAGTACCTGGGGGGACAGTGGGTGAGGGGAGACACCCGGCCCGGCGCTGGGGGTTAGTAGGGAGCCCCGGGAGGGAGGGACAGTGGGTGAGGGGAGACGCCCGGCCCGGCGCTGGGGGTTAGTAGGGAGCCCCGGGAGGGAGGGGCAGCGGGGGAGGGGAGACGCCCGGCCCGGCGCTGGGGGTTCGTAGGGAGCCCCGGGAGGGAGGGGCAGCGGGGGAGGGGAGACGCCCGGCCTGTCACTGGGGGAGGGGGGGGAGACGCGGGGGGCTCACCCCTTGGTGAGGAAGGTGCCGCGGGCGTCGAGGAGCAGGAAGAGTTCGTGCTGGGTCTTGTGGCTGTTGCCCGTGTAGAGATGGTGCTCGAGGGGCACCGGGCGCCGCCGGGTGCTGATCACGTAGATCCGCTTCCGCTTGATCCGCCTGTGGGGCGGCGGGGGGGGGTGGGGGGTGTCAGCACCTGCCTGCCCCCCCCAGCCCTCCAACCCCAATACACCCCCCTTCCCCACAGCCCCCAGATCCTCCCAGCCCCCCCAATACACCCCCCCTTCCCCACAGCCCCTTCCCCACCTACCCCCCCGATCCTCCCAGCCCCCACCCTCCGGATCCCGCCTCACCCGATCCAGTCGGCGAACTCCAGCGTGTTGGGGACGGTGGCACTTAGCAGGATGATGTTCACGTGCTCCGGCAGCATGATCAGCACCTCCTCCCACACCACGCCACGCTGGGGGGGGGAAGGGGTCAGTGTACAGCCTGGCCCCCCCTCCTCCCACACCACGCCGCGCTGGGGGGGGCATGGGGGGAGGGGTCAGTGTACAGCCTGGCCCCCCCTCCTCCCACACCAAGCCGCGCTGGGGGGGAGGGGTCAATGTAGGGCCTGCCCCCCTTCCCCCTCCTTCCACACCATGCCGCACTGGGGGGGGCATGGGGGGAGGGGTCAGTGTACAGCCCCCCCCCCACCATGCCGGGGGGGTCCTGCTAGAGCCAGAAGCCCTGCCCAGAGACCCCACCCAAGCCCCATGATTGCCCCCATACTCCCCTCCGCGGCCTGACCGCCACCTGTTGTTGGCAGAGCTGCAGGGTCTCCATGCGGGGATGAGAGGACGGTGTAGGGAGGAGGGGTTTAGCTGCATTAGGAACTGGGGATACTTTTGAGAAAGGGGGAGCCCATACAGGAAGGATGGGCTCCACCTAAACCAAAATGGAACCAGATTGCTGGCACTTAACGTGAAAAAGGTCGTTGAGCAGTTTTTTAAACTAAGGGCTGGGGGAAAGCCGACAGGTGCGGAGGAGCACGTGGTTCGAACAGAGCCATCCCTTAGGGGAGGATCTATTAATGGAGATTTTCAATGTCCCAGTAAGGAGGAGAAGGTGGAAGATGACAAAATACGGGTAGGATCTGATGAGAAACAGTCAAATGAAGAGAGTCCCATTCAAGGACATCACATAATGGCAGACAGCTAAAAAGTGACAAGTTTTTAAAGTGCTTATATACCAATGCTAGAAGTCTAAATACCAAGCTGGGTGAACTAGAGTGCCTCGTATTAAACGGGGAGATTGATATAATGAGCATCACAGAAACTTGGTGGAATGAGGATAATCAATGGGACACAGTAATTCCAGGGTACAAAATCTATCGGAAGGACAGAACAGGTCACGCTGTTGGAGTGGCACCAGATGTGAAAGTAAGTGTAGAATCAAATGAAGTAAAAAATCTTAAATGAGCCAAACTGTCCCACAGAATCTCTCTGGATTGTAATTCCATGCCTGATAATACGAATAGAGCGGTAGGGATCTATTACCGACCACCTGACCAGCGTGGCGATAGTGACTGTGAAATGCGCAGGGAGATTAGAGAGGCTATAAAAATTAAAAACTCAACAATAATGGGGGATTTCGACTCTCCCCATATTGACGGGATCCATGTCACCTCAGGGCGGGATGCAGAAATAAAGTTTCTTGACACCTTAAGCGACTGCTTCTTGGAGCAGCTAGTCCTGGGACCCACCCGAGGAGAGGCAAGTCTTGAGTTAGTCCTAAGTGGAGCACAGGGTCTGGTCCAAGAGGTGAATATAGCTGGAGCTCTTGGTAAATTGAATTCTATTACAGTCGCTATTAACATCCCTGCGGCGGGGAAAACACCCCAGCGGCCCAGCATGGCAGCATTTTGTTTCTGAAAGGGGAACTGCGCAAAACTGAGGCGGTTGGTTGAACAGACAGCGCCCAAACGGCAATCCCTAAATGGAAACTTTTGAAAGACATGAGATCTGACGAAGTGGGTTTATTCATCTCATTATGTTGCAGGTGAGTCTTCCTGTCCTATACGAATACGGGGTGTGCCTCAGTTTCCCTGTGTGCTGCACCAATACTTCAGTGGTGGGAATTGGGGGTGCGAGTTTTGCCGAGGCCCTGGGGCAGGTGAGGCTGCCCAGATGTGTGCAACCTGAGACCCAGGAGGGGTGCGTGACCAGGTGACACCTTTTGCCCGGGAGACAAAGAGAAGGAGCAGGAGCAAAGGGGGGTGTCAGAGGTGGGGTGGCTGGAGGTCTGCGGGGGGGGGGAGACTGGAAGAGGGGGGAGTCCAGGGTGTCTGGGCCAGGACTCCCCAAGACGGACTTGGCTGAAAGTCAATGATTTCTGTGCTAACAAGCTCTGCCCTACGCTGTGATCCTGTCGACTAATAGTACCGGGCAAACCGGTTGGAAAATTTGCAAAAAATACGCAAAATTATCAGATGATACAAAATGACTCAAGATAGTGAAGTCCCAGGCAGACTGCGAAGAGTTACAAAGGGATCTCTCAAAACTGGGTGACTGGGCAACAAACTGGCAGATGAAATTCAATGTTGATAAGACAAAGTAATGCACATTGGAAAACACAATCCCAACTAGACATACAATGATGGGGAATGAATTAGCTATTACCACTCGAGAGATCTTGGAGTCATTGTGGAGAGTTCTCTGACAACATCCACTCCGTGTGCAGCGGTGTCAAACAAGTGAACAGAATGTTGGGAACCATTAAGAAAGGGAGAGATGATAAGACAGAAAATATCCTATTGCCTCTATATAAATCCATGGTACGCCCACATCTTGAATACTGCGTGCGGATGTGGCCGCCCCATCTCAAAAAAGATTGGAATTGGAAAAGGTTCAGAAACAAAAATGACTAGAGGGATGGAACAGCTGCTGTGTGAGGAGAGATTAAGAAGACTGGGACTTCTCAGCTTGGAAAAGAGACAACTGAGGGGGCATATGATTGAGGTCTATACAATCATGACAGGTGTGGAGAAGTGTTATTTACTCCTCATAACACAAGAACTAGGAATCACCCAATGAAATTAATGGGCAGCAGGTTTAAAACAAACAAAAGGAAGTATTCACACAACGCACAGTTAACCTGTGGAACTCCTTGACAGAGGATGTGTGAAGGCCAAGACTAGAACAGGGGTCAAAAAAGAACTAGATAAGTTCATGGAGGACAGGTCCATCAATGGCTGTTATCCAGGCTGGGCAGAGATGGTGGCCCTAGCGTCTGTTTGCCAGCAGCTGGGAATGGGTGACGGGATGGGTCACTTGATGATTCCCTGTTCTGTTCATTCCCTCTGGGGCCCCTGGCACTGGCCACTGTTGGCAGACGGGACACTGGGCTAGATGAACCGCTGGGCTGACCCAGTCTGGCCATTTGTAATGATGCGCACGATGTTGTGTGTCCCCCCCCCCCCCCGCCCCCGCCGACTCACCTCTGCATCGTTGATGTAATGAACCTCGTCAAAGATCACCCACTCCAGATCCCGGATCACGTCTGAGCCGTTATACAGCATGGACCTGAGCCAAACGGACAGACAGCTAGACACACGACCCCCTGGCCAGCCCCCAGCCCCTGCCCCTCGCTGCCCACCCCCACGGCCCCCTGGCCAGCCCCCCAGCCCCCTCGCTGCCACCCCACGGCCCCCTGCCCAGCCCCACAGCCCCTGGCCCCTCGCTCCCACCCCACAGCCCCCTGGCCAGCCCCCAGCCCCTGCCCCTCGCTGCCACCCCACAGCCCCCTGGCCAGCCCCCAGCCCCTGCCCTTCACTCCCGCCCAGCTTTGCGGCTGCCCCTCACTCCCAACCTGCAGCCCCGGAGCCCCTCACCGCAGGATCTCGGTGGTCATGATGAGGCAGGAGGCGTCGGGGTGCAGCTGGACATCCCCCGTCAGCAGCCCCACGTCCCCAAAGGTGTTCTTGAAATCTCGGAACTTCTGGTTGGACAGAGCCTTGATGGGGGAAGTGTAGATGGTCCTGGGGGGAGACAGGGCGAAAGGGGTAAAGACAGGGCAGCCGGCTGGCACCGGGGGGAGGGAAATGGGGCACGGGGCCTGTCCCCCTGGGGGAGCGCTGGTGGTTCCGGCTCGGCGGTGGGGGAGGAGGGGGGGGCTCTCACCTGGTCATGTGCTTCTGGGGCCAGGGCGATGGCGTATTCGGCCCACCACCGTCTTCCCCGCCGAGGTAGTGCGCGGCCACGAAGACTGAGTCGTGCTTCTCCAGGTGCAGGATGGCCTGTTTCTGGAACACATCCGGCTCGAACGGCCACTGGGAGCGCAGGGAAACTGAGTCAGCCGGGGACAGCGCCCCCTGCTGGGCCTCCTCTGCAGGACAGACCCAGGACCGACAGGCCAGGGACAGCACCCCCCCCACACACCTCCTAGCTCAGCACTGACAGCCAGGACAGCGCCCCACCCCCACATCACCCAGCACTGACAGCCAGGGAGACCCCCCCCCAGGGTCACAGCCCCCCAGCGCCGCCCGGGGCGGCGGTCTCACCCGGAAGGCCGGGTCGGGGATGCGTTTGTAGAAGTCGTCCACAGGCGAGGAGATGTCGACGGGAATCGCCCATTGCTCCTTGGGGGGCTGGGGGGGCACAGCCTGGACGGGCGGCGGGGGCCCGGGGGTCACCTCCTGGGCGGCAGAGGGGCTGGTTAGAGGGTTCAGCATCCAGGGCAATCCCTGCCCCCTCCCTCCCAGCCCCCCACGCCAACCCCCACTTCTCCCCTTCTCACCACCCCCTAGTGCCCCCCAGAGCATCCCCTCCCTCGATAGCCCCCCACCCCAAACACCAACCCCTGATTCCCTCCCCCCACCCCCAGCCACCCCAAAACCTCCGTCCCCCCAGATCTCCTTGGTCCAACGCCCCCAGAAATGCACCCCCCCCCACCTTCAGCACCAGCTCCTCTAGGCTGTCTGCCCTCTGCACGGCGGGGGTGGGGGCTGGGGGAGTCTCTCCCTCCTTCCCCCCTGACCCCTTGGCCTTCATCTTCCTCTTCTCCTCCTCCTCCTCGTCACTGGAGCCGCCCAGCTCGAAGGAGTCCAGCGCCCCCAGCAGGCCGGGACAGGGGCAGCAGCCCCGGGGAAGCCTGGAGCGCCGCAGCTGGGGGGACAAATACAGGGGTGAAGAGCTGGGGGGCTTCGAGGGGACCAACCCACCATGGGGGACACACACATGGGGTCCTTGGGCTGGGCTCCCCAGCTCAGGGGGATCTCAGAGCGGACCCCCCCAAAATGAGCACCCGCCCAGGTACAGCCCAGCGGCCAAAGGCTCGGGCCCTGAGCCCCCCCCCCCCCCCCCCCAACCCCGGCCCCCCCCCCATCTTTGCCCCAAGACGCCAGCATCTGCCCGGCTGCCGCACTGGGCTCACGCGCTCCCCCTCGGCCAGGAGCGGGAGGAAAGGACAAGAGCCAGCCTGGGCGGGGGGCAGCCCAGCCGGTCCCCCCCCAACCCCGCTCCCTCTCCCCAGTCGGGGGGTTGGTACCTTGCGGCTTGAACTCCACCCCCTTCTTCCAGCCCGGCGGCACCGTCAGCAAGTCTGGGCAGCGGGGAAGGAAAAGGAGGCAGAATTTCACCAGGGACTGGCTGACTCAGGGGGGCGGGGAATGGGGCAGGGGCCTGTCCCCGTTAGGGGGGGGCGCCGGCTCCCACTCGGCCCCCAGGGCAGGGACTGGCTGGCTCAGGGGGGTGGGGAATGGGGAAGGGGCCTGTCCCCTCTAGGGGGTGCCAGCTGGACTGGCTGGCTCAGGGGGCGGGGAATGGGGCAGGGCCTGTCCCCTCTAGGGGGTGCCGGCTCCCCCCCAGTTCCAGGACAGGGACTGGCTGGCTCAGGGGGCAGGGAAAGGGACACGGGGACTGGCTGGCATGAGGGGGTGGGGGGGATACAGGACGCCAGGGTCCCATGTACCTCTCTCGAAGTCGATGTCCTCCTCCAGGTGATCTTTGGCACTGATCTGCTCCATGCTGGCTCGTCCATCCCACCTAGGGAGCCAGAGAGAGACTCAGTCCCAGAAGCCCCCGCGGCCGATGGGGCAGCTCGGGGAGCGGGGGGGTCACGAACCTGGCCAGAAGGGGTAGTTGGTGCTGCTACCCCGCAGGGCCTGGGCAGGGGGCCCTGGTGCCCGCTGGAAGGAGAGCGAGTTCTTGGCCGACAGCCCCATGTTATCCAACGGCGCCTGGGGCGGAGAGCAGGACAAGGTCAGAGCGGGCCGCACCCACGGGGGGCCGCGCGGCTCCCAGACCCTGGCGGAGGGGCACCCAGGCGTCCAGGTCAAGGCTCATCCTGAGGGATCACCCCAGATCCCACCCCACTGAAAGCAAGGGGATAGGACCCCAGTGTCCGGGTGGGCACCATCACCCTAATCCCGGGCAACACAGGGATGGGACCCCGGCGTCCGGGGACAGCACCTCTTGGGTGCTACATAGTTCCCAGCCCTGGGGGAGGGAAGGGACGGGACCCTGGCGTCCGGGACTGCACCCCTCGGGAAGGGAAGGGATGGGATGGGACCCCGGTGTCCAGGCCGGCACACTCACCTCTCTGAAGGCCAGGATCTGCCCCGTGGTGGGGTCCCGCTCCGTCTGCAGCGTGGAGTGCACGGGGGTGGGGTCCGTCTCCAACAGCGACCAGACGTCCTTCTCCCGTGGCCAGACCCTGGGGGCCGCAGAGGGGCGGAGTCAGCACCAATCCCCGCCCCCTCCAACACGCCCCCCCCCACATCCGAGGGATGGGCCCCGGCTGGGGACAGGTGCCCCGGTGACCCCACCTGCCCGGGCCGCTCACCTGGGGGCCCTGTCGAAGCGGTGCAGGGGCAGCCATTCGGGGCTGGCCAGGAAGCGCCGCTCCAGCTCCGAGGCCAGGTCCATGGCGTAGGGGGGCAGGCCGTGGGGCAGCTGGAAGCGGAGAGAAGGGAGAGTTCACACGCCGGCCGGGTAGGGCACGGGATGGGGGGCAGCCGGGGCGCTGGCCCCACGCCGGCACTGGGGGGCTCACCGTGCAGAGGGGGAACGTGTCCCCGTCGGGCCCCTCCGGCCGGGTGATGAGCTCGAAGCGTCCGGCGCAGCCCACTTGCAGCATGGAGAGGGGCAGCTCCATGGGCCCCCGGGGGGGCAGCTCTGGGGGGGCACATGGGGGGTCAGACTCCACAATCGGCCTCTGGATACCCGCCCCCCGCCCCCCATTCCCCCTCCTCCACCCCCCGCTGCCCCCCACCCCCCGCCCCCCAAGTACCCCCTGCCCCCGGTTCCCCCCACCCCCCGCCCCCCAAGTACCCCCCGCCCCCGGTTCCCCCTCCCCCACCCCCCGCCCCCCAAGTACCCCCCGCCCCCGGTTCCCCCTCCCCCACCCCCCGCCCCCCAAGTACCCCCCGCCCCCGGTTCCCCTCCCCCACCCCCCGCCCCCCAAGTACCCCCCGCCCCGGTTCCCCCCTCCCCCACCCCCCGCTGCCCCCCACACCCGCCCCCCATTCCCCCTCCCCAACCCCGCTGCCCCCCACACCCCGCCCCCAAGTACCCCCTGCCCCCGGTTCCCCCCTCCCCCACCCCGCCCCCCAAGTACCCCCCGCCCCCGGTTCCCCCCTCCCCCACCCCCCGCTGCCCCCCACACCCCGCCCCCCATTCCCCCTCCCCCCACCCCCTGCCGCCCCCCAAGTACCCCCCTGCCCCCCGGTTCCGCCCTCCCCCGCCCCCCGCCCCCCAAGTACCCCCCTGCCCCAGACACCCCGCCCCCGGACACCCCGCCCCCCAAGTGCCCCCGGACGCCCCCTCAGCCCAGCTCCCCCTCACTCATTCTCTCCATGTCCCCTGCGGGCCGCCCCCTGCCCCGGAAGTGCTCCCCCCTCCGCCAGCTCATCTCCCTGCGGGCGGAATCCGGGCAACACTGCGGGGCGGAAACGACTCGACCAAGCCGGAAAAAGGCGGGACGGCGCGGGGCCGTGTCTCCCCGTATGCAAATGAGACGCCCCGCCCCTTCCGTGAACGCTCCGCCCTCGCGCCGGCGCACTGCGCCAATGAGCGCGCGCCTCTCCGCCAATAGGACGCGGAGCGGGGGGCGCCTGCGCGGTGCAGG